>NC_028458.1:4759378-4766527 GCF_000263155.2 Setaria italica
CCAGCGGTCGGAGGAGGAGAACCTCGCGCTCTGCCTCCTCATGCTCTCGCGCGGCGGCAACCACCGCGTCCAGGCGCCGCCCCCTGTCGTCCCTGCCGCGGCGCCGGCCGCCGCGGAGTTCAAGTGCTCCGTCTGCGGCAAGTCCTTCAGCTCCTACCAGGCGCTGGGGGGCCACAAGACCAGCCACCGGGTCAAGCTGCCGACCCCACCTGCTTCCGCGGCTTCCCCGGCAGTGACCGTCGTGGAGGCCCCCGCCCCAATCACCGCCATCCCGCCGCCGCCGATCGAGGTCCGCGAGCCGGCCACGTCATCCACCGCCGCGTCCTCCGACGGGGCGGCGGCCTCGAGCAGAGTCCACAGGTGCTCCATCTGCCACAAGGAGTTCCCCACCGGGCAGGCGCTCGGCGGGCACAAGAGGAAGCACTACGACGGTGGCGCGAGCGCCGCGGCCTCCACCGACCTCCTTGCCACCGCGGCGGCCGCCGAGACATCCGAGGTGGGGAGCTCCGGCAACGGCAGCTCCGCCGCCCGGGCGTTCGATCTGAACCTCCCGGCCGTGCCGGAGTTCGTGTTCCGGTGCGGCAAGGCCGGCAAGATGTGGGAGGAGGACGAGGAGGTGCAGAGCCCGCTCGCCTTCAAGAAGCCCCGCCTCCTGATGACCGCGTGAAGAAGAACCGGATCTGATCCCTCCCAAGATTTTGGTCTAGCTGCAGAGTTCGGTGGAACACTATTCGTTCATTCATTCGTGTATGGTGCCAGCACTATTGTTTGATTTGTTGTTACAGCTCTTGTACAGAGAGAAAAAGAGTGTGAGAGATACATACATAGCCACACATATACCATACGTAGGTGTCTTCCTCCAATTGGAAGAGAATACCTGTATCCTTAGCTGTCAGTAGTATACTACCGTAGTTCATACTCCATTCTCATACAGATCGAGATGATTGGTGAATTAGTGATTGCTTTGTAACATAAACTTATAGTATAAATGGATTGAGGGTTTTGGAATCAGGTGCCTTCTCCGCAGTACTTTCTTCTTTCATGTCTGGTTGAAGTTTAGTAGGTCGATCGATTCATGTTCTCTTGTTACTCTTGCCAGCTCAATCCATCCGGCTCCTTCCCTTGCTTTCATAGGAAGAAACGGAGCACGCTGACTGCTTCTCCTCTCTGAAGCAACGTCCTCTACCTTTCGCAGAGTTTTCGCCGGCTCGGCCACTACTCCTCACGTATTCAGTGACGTGAATCCCGGTGGTAACTTGATCCGGACCTGGATTCCACGAGCTCCCACCACTTGCCCTGCTGGTTGCGGGACGGCGCGGAGACGCCCTACGACCGCCGCAAGTGGGAACAACAAACCCTGGGGCCGTTGCGGCTTCGGGAACGCCGACGGACGGCGCCCACTAGCGGGTGGAACGGCCGCCGACAGCGACGTCGCCCCGGCCCCCCGCCCGCCGGTGCCGATAAGTGCGTGCCGACTCGCGCCCGCCCAGATCGCTTTCGACGCAACAGCTCGCTACTCCCCGCGGCCGCCCGCCCGCATGGTTTGGACTTTGGAAGCCGCCCGGAAATCTAGCTTGGGGGCGCGCCGGCCTCGCCCGTGCGCGCGTACGTACGTGCCATGATGCTTCCGCCCCCGCCCACTTCCACGCCGAACCGCGGCTGCTGCGTCGTCGTGGCCTCGTGGGTGACCGTGGTGCCGACGTGCGCCGGTGCGTGTCCGCGGCTCGGTCGCGTATGGGCGGGCGTTGAACTGAAGGGGAAGCGTGCGTAGACGACGGGGCGGCCGGGGCGGGGGTTGGGCATGTTTCACGTGGCGGCGTCGCGTCGCGTCGCGTCCCGCGGGGAGCGATCTCGTTGGAGATTTCGTGGGCGACCCGCCACCGGTCCGCGACGGTGCACACGTCCTGGAGAGTTCGGCCGGCGGCCCGGTGCGTTCTGGATGCGGGGGGATATGTTCGCACCGGTTTCGTCCCGGGCTTGGCTTCGTGTTGGCAGCGAAGATCCCCTGGGTCCACGCCACGGTGACGTGCGCTGTGTTTGCAGATAGGTGAGGGTTTGCCACGATGGGGGTTCCTGGAGATGCCATTTGGAGCTAAAGTGGGGATAAGCCAAAGGAAAGCCGGCCAAACATGGCAAGTCCAAAAAAAGGAGAGTTCTGATACACTTCCTTACTGATCTCACGAGCTTTGCCAGACGTGGAAAGGACTCGATACCAAACTGCCCCACCTGTCAGTGTCACGTCGCTCTGAGCTGTGGTCTCTCTTTCGATTGCAGGCTTCCGGGTTGGAGGCGCATGTGCTGGGCCAAACAAGGCCTTACATTAGCCGATACGATCAAAACGCAGGCGGGGCGGACTTCCGCGCCAAGGCCGTGTGTGCCGCGCGTTGACGACGACATGGGCTCCTCTCTTTCCGTCGTATGGGCCTCTCTTCCCCAGGCGGGATTCGTCGCCTCTCGCGATCCACGCACGCCGCCGGCCCGCGCCATCCCCAGAGGCCTCCATCTAGTCCAGTTGCTTGAGTTGGGTCGTCCACACACGTCGTGGGCAACGCTTGGCAAATAGGCCAACAAATTGTTGGGGGACAGGAGAACAATATGGGCTACAAACGAGTAGCCAAGTAACAATAGCAGTTCGAGCCTTCTTTCAAGTTGCGCTTGCTGGATGCTTCAAGTTTTCCCCCGCTCCTTTTACCCTTTTTCTTTGCGAGGACCCCGCTTTAAAAATTCTTGAGTAACCTAAAGACGGCCTTGTAAGCATGAAGAGTAGTACGTGTGCGCTTCTATACCTTGTATACAGCAACCCACGATCAATGTCAGAAAATAGGCCTTACCAGCACAAGAAATGCGCCAATTTTCACAACCATGAGTTAATGAAGAAAGCAGCACTGAAACGTGGAAGATGTGCAATAGACCTAAAGACCAAACATTACCCGCTTTACAAGATTCTATTCTTCGATTCAGCCACGCCGAAGTTCAATTGTAAAGCTTTTGCGATGGTGCATCTCTAGTGATTTTGTTCATGCTTCTTTTTATTAGAATATACTGTGACGTCCACTCAAATCTTAGTGTCTTGTGGTTTTGTCTGATTTTGGTTGTGTATTCATTCTATTTTTTTATTACATTAATGGATATTCTATCTGGACATTCTATTCTCTATCAATAGATGCCGGCAGTTTTCCTGAAAAGAATTCTCTATCTGGACATCTGTTCATGGTCCTCGAGAAGAATTGTCCTGCATTTTTCTAATAATTTCTAAGCAAAACACACTTTCTAGTAGAAGTGTTCCAACTGTACTTTAAATGGAGTAGCTTGTCATATAGGGTCCCTGCATCTTAACATAATTTAAATGTCTTCCTTCGGAAATTAAGTGGATCTTTGATAAATTTAAGTTTAAATTTTGGTCACAGTCTAATTTTACAACCCAAATTCGTTAACAAAACCAGCCAAAACTAGTGGCTGCCATGGTTGCCTCAAACTGTGTATGTTGCTTGCCAGTTGCCACAGCCACACCCTTTTGATGCAACTAATAATGCAAATGAACATGTAGCCATCCAAATGGGCCTCAGTGTGACACAGATAAAAGGCGTTGCTGTTTCACAAATGGATTCTTCTAGCGAGTGAATAATGCCGTACAGGATCTGAGGCGGCATGTGATCTTTAGAGGATCTTCTCCTTGTACGTTGTTGAGATAGAAGATGCCACATGTGCTTGTGTTACAAATACTGTTGCAGAAAGATCGTATGGTCGGTAGAGTGTTGGATCTTCTGTGATTAGGACCCACAAATATCGGTCGGTGGCAGAGACTGCCACGTACAGTCCGGTTGATAACAGCGGCGCACAGGAGCGTTCGTTGTTGTGGTTATGAGCCATCTCATATTTAGATGAGTCACAAGCCAGCAAACAGCGTTCTTTTAGAAAATCTTAAACGTCCTCAAGCATTTTTGTCCCCTCTAGCATTATTTTTTGCTCCTTTCTGTATGTGCACGAGGGAGCCTGTTTCATCTCTCGGATGATGTATATATTGGGAACATTTGCCTCTTCCCAGAGGGCTTCCAGGTAGTGATCGGCAGCAAGTCTGACCAACGGTGGTGATGGGTGGCGCCGTGGCGGCCGATGGACAAGCTTGCAAGACAGTGAGAACACCGGCGAGGAAACAATTAACTAAAGCTAAAAAAAGAACATCGTTGACTTTTTGCTGAATTTTTAATCAATAAATTTTATTTAAAAATTAGTTGGATAAAGTAAAATCACTACATTAGTCCATCGTATCATAGATTTAACTTGCAGTACTATTTATTTGTGCAAGTATCTGTAGAAAAAAATTGAACAATCAAAGGAATGAAAAAGTTAATGGTGTCATATATTTAAAAATTGATGATATATAAAATAAGGCGAGTTTGTATTTCATAAACTCCCAAGTCCAAAGCCGAGCGTTATAATAATTCTGCATGGCTCTATCCATCACGATACATCAAAACTCACCACAATTAGACATGTCCATGATTAGCACATTTTTAGATTAAGGAAAAATATCCGACTCAACCATTCTCAATGAATGTCTACAGCCAAACGGAATAGAAACAAAAATTAGCACTTAGGCTACCGCCAATGCATGGCAGAACATAGCATTCAAATGAAAGAAAAACTACAGACTCTAGCACTGAAGCCTATTCTTGACTTTCCAACCGAAGTTGCTAAAAATTTCCATCACTGTGACTTCCAGCTTTTGATAGCTTTCTTTTAGATTAATCTTCTCTTCTTCTTTAGATAGAAGTAACCAACTTCTTATCCGGTAGGTCCCCTGAAAATGACCTGCATACAAGAGTTAGGGGTGTTTGTGTTGAATATAACATCATTTCTACTCAACCAAATAGCCCAACAAAGAGCTCTAGCTCCCACAAGAATTTGATTTCTAAGCTTCATAGAGAAATTTCTAAGCCAAGAACCCAATAGATTAGAGACACTACTTGGTGGTTGAATACCGAAAGTAATATGCACAGCATTCCAAACAAACCTTGCCATATGACATTCAAAAAACAAATGTTGTATAGTCTCATTACAGCTACAGAAGCAACATTTGGTGCTGCCTTGCCATTTTCTTTTAACCGGGTTATCCTTTGTTAGAATGACACCCCCCTCTTCAAAGACCACAAGGAAACTTTAATTGAGTGGTATTTTAACTTCCATAAGACACACCTTGATAGTGTTCCCTCAGTCCTCATTAGGTCTGTATACATGGACCTAACTGTGAATTTATTGCTTTTATTCAGATTCCAAACAAACACGTCATCCTACTCGTTCAGCGAGCAGTTTGCCAACCGGATCAAACCATTGAGCCAATTGTTTTCCATAGTTAACACATGTGATGCTACAGTAAACATATGCTAATCATGGATTAATTAGGTTTAATAGATTCATTCGTGCATTAATCCTCATTTATGTAATTATTTTTATCATTAATTTATATTTAATACTACTAATTAGCATCTAAACATCAATATGATCCGGACTTAACTTGATCCACCCACTAAGCCTGACCTAGTACGACCGAGGCTACGAACATGTCAGATCAGCCCCATATTTCCGGTTTCCACAATCGGCACCCGGTCAAGATTCTCTGTGAATTAGCTCTGCATGTGAGGTCATCACAAGTTACATCACCGCACATGCACTAGGGCAATGTAGCCCTAGCTTTTTCAGAGCTGCATTTAGAAGGCCAGTGATGATTGACCTTCAACAGAGCTCGCCATCTGTCCGTGGACAAGGCCAGGATCAGGGTAGCGTCGGAGTAGGTCTAGGAGATGGTCAGATACTCAGATGGATCAAAACATTTCCATTTCTGCGAGCAGCTTCGTTTCAGTTCTTGCAGAGGCACCATGATCATTGAGTAGCGATCGCTATGGTGCCATTAGAGATTAGGTCAAAACACCGGGCTTAAATTAAACACGTACGGCGTCCTCGCGTCCGCATGACATGGCCGGAGGCGCCGTGACACCGGTGCAGTGAATTCCAGGGCCGGCCCTTGTCGGCAAATCACGTCGGACGGCTACAGTGCCGTGACGGCCTTTAACATGCACGTCGCGATGTGATGGCGAGGCGCGCAGTAGGAGATGAGGAGGAAGGAGCTCTCACACCGTGAGCGCCCGGCCGGAGACGCTGTCGCGCACAGCCAGCGCTCTCTCCCGCTCCATCACCCCCATCCACTGGCTTGCTTTCACCTCCGGCCCCGTCCTTTCGCGTTGGAAAAAACACACACGAGTGACGGCGACACGACCGTGCGCGCGCCTGTATGTTGCGCGCGGCATCAGCTCGGCCCATCGACGGTGGCCGGAACACCGAGCACCTGACATGATAAGCCCGGCCGGAAACCTTTCACGCTGCTGTCCGCAACAGTTGCCGCATTCAAAGTCTCCTACTTGTCAAGTCAATTCGTCCGTCGGGTGACTGACTGACTGGGTCAGGACTGGAGTCTTGCACTAGTGTTTGTTTCTGGTTCAAGGGGCTGTTTGGATATGAGGTGCTAAACTTTAACAGTGTCACATCGGATGTTCGGATGCTAATTAGGAGGACTAAATATGAGCTAATTATAAAACTAATTGCAGAACCTTGTGCTAATTCGCGAGACGAATCTATTAAGCCTAATTAATCCATCATTAGCAAATGGTTACTGTAGCACCACATTGTCAAATCATGGACTAATTAGGCTTAATAGATTCGTCTCGCGAATTATACTCCATCTGTGCAATTAGTTTTGTAATTAGCTTATGTTTAGTACTCCTAATTAGCATCCAAACATCCGATGTGACAGGTGTTAAACTTTAACAGGGGTTTCCCAAACACCCCTGCACATGACAGGGAACCGTCGTCTGTTGCTTTGACGATGATGAAACCTGAATCAGATCCAAGTCCATGCAACGGTATCCTCCGTGTATTACCATCTACACAACTAACTTAACGGCTAAATTTTCCAAGCAAATATGGCAAACACCTATAAAAGTCCTTTGGTATTGTAATTTTTTCAACAATTGTATATCTTGGCGCATCCCTATGATAACAGCGTATACCGCACATATGTCACAAAAATAACCGATCATAGCTAAATGTAACCGATTCAACCAATTAATATAGTGGGGACCGCACGGACAGTGC
>NC_028458.1:4766627-4841728 GCF_000263155.2 Setaria italica
TATGGACAGGGGGGGTTTTGGAAGGGCAGGAGGCGAAGATTCACCCACGTCACATCAGCAACTTCTGGCCACTAAATAAGAGGACCTAAACACAAGGTAATCCCAAAACAAATACAGAACCCCTCGGTTCAGTCTTGAGGTGCGTCTATTGAGCCTAATTGATCCCCCATTTGTGAAGTGTCAGTGTATCAGCACATTGTCAAATCCTGCACTAACTAGGCTTAATAGATTCGTCTCGCGATTTAGCCTAGGGGTTGTGTAATTAGTTTTGTAATTAATCTAAGTTTAATACTCCTAATTAGTGTCCAAACATTCGATGTGACGGGGGCTAAAATTTAGCCCCCTCCTCCCAAACACCCCCATAGTTAAGTGCATCTATTATGGTTAAGTGCATCTATTGTATATATCCGGTCATTTCAAATAAAGGTACACCTGTTGGATAGCTTTACTCCTGATAGCAACGGTCTAATTATATTTTTAATACTAACGCCAAGCCAATCATTCAATATTGAAACAATCTCAAATCATTTTAAGAAACAAAATATGAAAAAGAAAACAGAACTAAAATCTCGGGATTATATTCTCATTTCATTATGAGATCTCTCATCTACCTCGACGATCTCAGCTAACCTTTGCTCGATCCGACACCAGCGAGAAGCCACTACGTCACACGTAAGCTACTAAGCTAAACACAAACTACCATGGATTTGCAAAGAATCCCAAAGATCACAAGCAACGTCTCTTTGTGGAGAAGGATGCATATATCCTTCAAACAAAAAAACAAATCTAACGAACCTTTCTAGTTCTCTGAAAAGGACAAAAAAGGAGAAGGTACTCAAAGGCTGGTCTCCACTCTGGTCCCATAGGAACCGGTTACAACTAGGCAGCTGCTCCCGTTTCCATCCAAGTAGATGGAAATAGCAGCTGTATTCACATCTAACACAAAAGGAAACGTTAACTAGCTAGGTTTTAGCAAGAGTTACGCCTAAACGTACCAGCACATGTCTGAAACGCAAAATGTTGAGCTGGAAAAGCCACTCTCACTAGGAGCTGTGGAAAAAACCCTAAAGACCTAAGCATGTTTATATCAGCCTAAAACTCCCTCGGGTCGATGAATATGGAGTGCCCGGCCGGCGCCTTGGTCCAGTCGCCGAGCGGCCCGGAGCTGTAGCCGTCGGCGAGCCGCTTGATGCACCAGAGGTCCTCTGCACCGAGCCGCGCCCAGTGCGGCACCCCGGCGCGGA
This sequence comes from Setaria italica, assembly GCF_000263155.2. Lineage (NCBI taxonomy): Eukaryota > Viridiplantae > Streptophyta > Magnoliopsida > Poales > Poaceae > Setaria > Setaria italica. The sequence continues at coordinate 4,767,872 of NC_028458.1, forward strand.
CGGGCTCGCAGGCGCTGACCTCGGTGGCCACGACGCCGCAGCCGCCGTCGCGGGCCATGTTGTGCGCGTGGCGGCACAGCGCGCGGGCGAGCCGGGGCGCGTCGGCGCCGGCGCCGCCGAGGCCGTAGAGGAAGTAGAGCCCGAACGGCGCGAACAGGTTGGGGATGGAGGGGATCCCGAGCCACGGCGCCGCGCGGTCCACCAGTCGCGTCGCGCCCGCCGCGGCGCGCATCAGGCGCGGCGCGCCGCGCACCTCGAGGCGGAAGGCGTCCATGCAGTTCCACACGCTGAGCACCGCCCACGACGCCGGCGGCGAGGCCAGGAACGCCTCTACGCCCTCCCACCGCTCCCCCGCCGGCACGGCCAGGAACGTGCCGAGCGAGAGGTCGTTGGACAGCACGGCGTCGATGTCAGCGGGGAAGAACTCGACGCCGGCGAAGCGCCAGCGGTAGAGCAGCTCGGCCTCCCGCGGCTCGAGGCGCACGATGGCCGCGCTCCGCGAGGGCCGGAGGGCGTGGCCGAACACCGGGTGCACGAGCACGGACGGCGTGCGGAACTTGGCGTAGCCGCAGCGGCCGGTGAAGAGCCGCACCGACGCCTCGTTGTCCTGCTCCGTGGCCATGTACGAGTACTCCGCCCCCGTTTGCCGGAACCACTCCTCCATCCGGTCCACCAGCTTCTTCCCGACACCCTTCCTCCTGCAGCAGCCATGTACGGCAACAGCAACATCGAGTCAGGATCCGTGACAACGACATTGGCAGATCGAAGACCGGTATAACTAATGGCATCATGTACAGCAGGGAGTACACAGTGCAGTACGTTTCTTGTTGGGCTTTCACGTACGTACCGGTGTCTCGGGGAGACGCGGAGGCCGAGGACGTAGCCGACCTTGGTGTGGATGGGGTCGTTGGCCTGGGTGGTGCCGGAGACGACGGTCTTGACGCAGCCGCGGACGAGGCCGGCGATCTCCGTGCTGTTGGTGTTGGGGCCGGTTGCTATCTCCGCGACCTTTCCATATCCGCGTGGTTCAAACATGCGTTTCGGGCAGTCCATTAATTAGTTGGGTTCCTCCATCCAGGACCCACACGCCCGGCCAGACTTGAGAGGAAACGAAACGAAACGAAACGCGACGAGGCGAAAGGAGACGATGGCGGGAGGCATGGGGGGACGGGGCGGAGGACAGGTGGTAGGCTAGCTTAGCTACGTCGAGCGAGCCCAGCGGCTCGCCTGCATCTGGCTGGGCCTGCTAGCTGCTTGGCCGCAGCCAGGCCACCACTTAAGGAGCAGAGCGATCGAGCACGTACGTACCAGCATGAGGGAGGCCGGCGAGTGGCGAATGCGGCAGAGTGGGTCGCCGAGGAGGTCGGTGAAGAGGCACATCTTGCCGCCGCCGCAGGACCCGACCTCGCAGGCGCGCTCCACCGCCTCCACTCCGCGGCGGTCGCGCGCGCTGTCGTACTCCCGCACCACCACTATCTCCGCCGCCGTCGCCTCGACCATTTCCCGGCGGCGCGCGCGGCCTCCCTCGAGCAGGGAGCAGGAACGAAGACCCCCGCCGCCGGCTAAGGGAGGAGCTGGGTGTGTTTGGTGCTTGCTTGGTATGGTTGCGAGAGGAGAGTCGAAGTGAGGAGGCGGCAAGTATGAATCACGTGAGGGCGCGCGGCGGGAGGCGAAGGGCGATCGTTTGCGTGCCTGTCTCCTCCACAATTACTCCTCCCCAACACGCACGGAGTAGCGGCGCAGCGCAGCTATCCGCCGCCCACCCGGCAGCGATATCCCCGGTGCAATAACTGGCGAGCGCCTAGCTTGCCTAGCTAGCCGGGGCTCGATTGCGTGCGCAGGGCAGGAGGACACTGCTGCAGCGCCGCTTTCGGAGGAGGAAAGCGCGGGCGTTGTAGCAGAGCCGCGGGCTGTGCAGGGAAGAAGACGACTAGACCGGTGGGATCAGAGAACAGGGCAGCCTATGGGATGCGAGAGCTGGGCGCGGATGGATGTGGTGAGTAACTGGCGAGTGGTGTGAGTGGTGACAGTGGCGCCGTAGCGATTTCCACAGCTAGAACAGGGGAAGGCGGCTGGCCACTGCTGCTCTCTGCTCTGCCCTCTGCTTGATGGCGTGAAGCCCGGGTTGCGGCGCTATTTATATACACCCGGCGGTTTTGCACCTGACCTCGTAGCTGGCCCCACCAGGTGAAAAGGTTTTCTGTGTGGGCCATGCATCCACCCCGCTGTCTCCCATTTTTTCCCACTTTGTTTTACCTAGGTTAATCTTCTCATCTTCTGGTGATGTTTCGAGAAAACCCACTTTATCCTTTTGGTTTATTATGAATGTATGGGGGGAGCTCTCCTCTAGCGACGACATGCTTCTTGGCGTCGGCAGAGCCCTAGGCAACAACACACATAGCTAGCGTCATGGAAGATAACTGAGGCAGATGCACCAGAAAATAGAAGCCTGAATGCCTGATGACCATATGGCCATTGACATCAACCTAGACAGTAGTAGTCGCTACCGGAGTGAGAATACAAGCGTTGTTGCACAAGGCTACTTGTACTGACAAAAAACGATGGAGGAGCAATTTATTTAAGAGCAGTGCATGAGAGGGAATTAGTTGCACGAGGGTTGGGATACGTGCTAGCTATGCAATTGGCGCGGGCCAGAGGCTTTTGCTCTGCTATTCAGTGTGACGCTAACCCGTGGCATATATCATGTGTGACGAGGGTGGCTCTAGCCCTCTAGGTACTTGGATGAACATGATGCTGGTGAACCTTGAGTAGTGTTGCATGCTTACAAGGCTTGAATAAGCCAATAAAACTGCTGTATGATGAGCAATAATGAAGTACAGAGTTGTGGTGTTGTCCAGAGCATGCCACTGCGTGCATGGCTCCAAATTAAAGGATCACTTGCCTTCCTCGCAAGAAAAAGAAAAAGGATCACTTACCTCCAACGCTCATTGGGTTGTTTTCTTGGTTTCATCATAGGGAACACTTGTCTGTACCAATGGGCTTAAATTTTGTTCTTCCACACGGTAGAATTTTTTAGAGAAGGAAATATCAGAGAGCTACTCAAAGAGCAGAACATGAAGGCTATTTCAATTCCACTCTTTTTACACGCTCTTGCCTTTCACGCATATATTGTGATCACCATGCATGGCACAGCGAAAAGTATCGAGCGCCAATAACCATGTTACCGCGCGCGCCGGAATTTTCTTTTGTCGTTCATCCAGAAAAAAAAAACATCGTTGCTTAATTATATCGATGCGTTATTTCACTTTCAGTAGGTGCAAATGGGGAGTCGAGAGAATATTTCGACAACCCAACAAGGAGTTCAGGCAAAAGGAACGTTTGCTAACTGACATAGATACAACCGTGTCCTTTTCAGCAAGTTTGTGTTATACGGCGATAGAACAGCACTCCTGCACGCCGGAACTGAGCTCTGAGTTATCTGCAGCACAACACAAGACGACCATACGGCACCGACCGAGAAAAAAGGACAAAGTGATAAACTGTATGATGCGCAAATGTGCAGGTGGCTTTCAGTCTGAGGAATATCTGAGTTGCGAATATGTTAACGTCGAGCATGCGAATATATGTGATAAAAGTTGGACGTAAAGCTCAGAGCCGTTACATGAAACTGAGAAGTCCTAGCTCCAAGAGGTTTTCCGCCGTTCTGAATGGGACCTCGACGCGATCAGCCCGGGGAAAGCGCTAGCATCGGCGGCAGAGCAAATCCAAGGTGTCCCCGGCGCCTGCAGAGCACATCTGTGGACCCCTGCACAACCAACCGGCCATGAGCCGAGGTATCAAAAAAGCTGCGAAAAGAAAAGGCCCGTCCTTTCTCGACGAGAGAGAGGAACGGACGGCGAGCCTCGAGAGGGCAGCGAGAGAGCATATGGCATGAGGCCGCGTGGCGGCGCAGTGCGCGCGGCCGGTTTCAGGAGAGAGATAGAGCAGCAGCGGGCCAGCGGGGGAGTTGATAGGGTCTGCGGTAAATGGCCGGAGCGGCATGATGGCGCCGTCATTCTCATGAGCCGTATTCATCTCCACAGCGCGCCGTCGCCGTTCAATTTAAGACACGACATGATGCTGTGATCATTATCGTCAATTACCACTTCCTTCTAATCACTTGATTAACTTTTACTAGGAGATATCAGGAGTGGTTGCGTCCTTTGGCTACGTCCACCCTTACACCCTCCCCCGTCCTCTGTCCGCCTGCACGACTCGCCATAAGCGTGTTGGTAAAGATAACCCTCCCTTCCATTTATGTATCCACGCTCTCGCCATGATGCCTGGGTTGTATATTTAGCATGGCGGTATGAATGTGGTGGGATACCCTCACCATCGTTGAGTCAATCTTCACGAAGCTCCTTTTATGCTAAGGAGCTGTTGGGAGGCAAGGCACATCTTGTGGGTCTGGATGATAGTTATTGCATGGATCACATGATAAATTTGAAATTTGAAGTTGTTACATACGACACGTGTTCTTTCGTGACGGTTATGATCCACCGGATTGCGACATGGTGGCATGTGTCTCCAAACGGAAGCTTGTCTCGCCTCCACTTATGTTCATGCCAGCAGTGATAATGCTTCGATTGCCTTCCTTGGTGGGTATTGTTGAGGTGTTCATGTTCCCTCATGCTTTGCATGTTGAATCTTTAGGTGAAAACCTTGTTATAGCACGCCAAATCGGGCCGGCTTGACTGCGCCACTGCTGCGGTGATGTCATGTCCTCCATGACTACGTTGTCCTAGATATATTATACCATGCTACATATTCATCCGTGCTACGTTCTGTTCCGATGAGACACTCTATAGTTTGTTGGGATTTTATAGAAAGAAGATGTTCAACTGTTACTCAAGGAAAACCTACCCTTCTGTTTAAAATTATAAGGCGTATTTCATTCATTAGAATAAACTTTTACCAATAATTACTCTATCAAAACATAATTTTATAACACATCTTTGATGCCATTAGATTCATATTCAAAAATACGTTCTAAAAGGTATAGTTTTGTACCACATAAATAAAATTTGAATGGAATTGTTGGTCAAAGCTTGTCTTAAAGAAACAAAATGTGCCTTATATGGGAGTAGTCTAAACCTGCATCGTCTATCACCGTCGTGGTTGTCGGTCATCTTCAAGTGCTACTAGGTGTTCGTTTGGCAAGGACCGACGGTCAAAGAAAACATGTGGGATGCTTTAGATGTCTTGATCATCACATTCTTTTTTAGGAGGATATGACAGAGTTGGTAGAACTTGTGACCTTCACTCCTTCCGTAAAAAAAAAAGTCATTTTAGGATAAAAAATATCCAAAATATAAGTCATTATACCCTATTTGGTCTTGGTGTGTACATGTGCATGCAACAGAAATATGGCTGATAAATAGGGGCAAGCAAACTATTTTATTCCTTTTTCCTTTCTTCTTCTTCTTCTTTTGTAATAGCTATGTGTACCGACTTCTTAGTTTTGTACAGAGGTTATTGCTTTCCTTCCTTAAAAAATGGCTCCGTTTCTACCACTTTGATTTGTCTTCTTTTGTTCACTGAGCTACGTACTACTACCAAATTGGCTTCATCCCGTTGAGCTAGCACAATTCATAAAAATTTAATTTGAGCAGCAGCTGGCGTCCAGCCACAGAGAAGTGATGCAATCAGAGCTGTTGGCATTACGTCGTGGTTGTTAACATGCAGTTGAATGGGGGTAGAGATAGTACCCCCACGGCCCGCACGTACTGGATCTTTTTTCTTTTCAACATTAATCATCAATGGGGGTTAAGCTAGGCATAGTTGGTCAATTAGCTCGTCTGAGTATATGGAGGGCATCGCCGCAGCCGTCGATTTCGACACGCTGCTTTCCAGAGGAGGGGACACGAGAACGACCGGTACTGGATAGCGGTATAATCTCATAAATTCCCCTTGCGTCGGCATTCGCTTGATGTACTAACCTCCTCATGAGATCGATCTGATGGGGTGCTGCGTGGATCCATGGATTGCTACAAGCTCTCTGCTAGGTTTTGGCGCACTTGGACTAAGCAATAACCACTGCGATTATCTGTTGCCTATGTGCAAACAGCCTTGCATGATGATGTTATCCTCAACTCCTGGTAAAAATCTTCTCTGAACGTCCTTTCAACTGGAGATACGCAGTAGATCTCTTGTTGGTACTCTCCGTTGGTGAGGTGCTTTCATTTTCAAATGGTTATGCGCAGCGCTTTGGCTGATGCGTGACCATCAGTGCAATCTCTGTCGCTCACTCCTGCACGTAAGCTTTTGTGATCTCTCAAAAAGGTCGGTCCAGTCCGGTTTCGGTTTCAAGCAATTTTTGAGGACGACGAGAGAAAGGGTCACTGGCAGAGAGATATCGAAAGAATTCACATCATTGTCTTGTCTCAACTCCTTCTCCCAAGTCCCAACCATGTACAGTATGATTTTTGCATTGTAACGTGGCGTTGGGTTCTTTCAGAAAACCCATCATATGTCTTTTTTTAATTCTTTTGAAATTCATGATATATTTTTGTATGGTGTAGGCATTGCTCCATCAAGGCATATACGTAGTTAGGAAAGGTTAAGAAAAAACAGGTATTTGCTTCGTTTGCTTCTTTGAGATTCTTTTACAAATCTTGATGCAAAATATATAGTCAATAACTAATGGAGCTAATAACTGCGCTAGCATAGAAGAATGAATATACATATATCAACATTTTTTGGTGAAAAAACAATGGCTATAGCCAGTCATAAGTATGAATAAGTGAGTATAGCGACGCCGAAAATTCATTTATACTAGATGGAAGAAACTATTCGTTGTAAACAAAAATAAACAAATCTACATATTTCCGTCTAAATAACTCAAATATAGTTTTTCTGAAAAGAACTTCGTACTTTAAGCATAAATATATTGAAACCTTGGTAAAATTCGTCTGTTATAAGAGCCCCTCAGGATATTTTGAGCACAACTGTTCTTTACAAGACGTAATAAATTACGTCTAACTATCATCACAGCCATCACACTCACACCAATTTCATTCACAGGCAGGAGTATCTTGAAAGATTAGGGCATCAATCATCGCATGAAACTATGCAAATCTAAGCTTTCTCGTAATACTTCACTAATGTCTACATGTAGCGAATCTAACAATAATGCAAGTATGCAACCAATGCAAGTACCACACTAACTATAGTCACGCACACTGCAATCGATCTTGTGCCCTGGGAGACTATATATGCTCACAACTTGCTAGCTAGCGTGCATCCAAAGGACCAGCTCAAGACAATCTCCTCGATGGCACTATACAAAACGTTAGATCCTGCTGGTTTGTTTTATCAGGCCCCCCAGAAAACCGTTACGGAGTTACCAGACACGAGATCAGGAACGGCCGCAGCTGTCGTCGTGCCGGAAATGTAGGGCCCTGGCTCGATCTCGAGCTTCAAAACATCACATGGACCATATATATGACCCCCAAGGGGTGCAGATACCAAGCCACTACCGGCCGGGTGACAGCAGGCAGGCAGGGAAGCAGGCTCGCGATAATCTAGGATTAGTGTCCTGCTAATCTCGGATTAGCCCGGACCAAATCCACGTTAATTGACAGCCAAATGGATTGTCTGGTCTGATGGAGAGGTGTGATCCGACGAGCAAGTTAAGCTTTGACTCCACAGTGGCATGGAGAAGCGCGCAAAAGGTTACCCTTTAAGTGGCTCGAGGCATGCATGGATTAGGTTATTTGGGCAGTACTCTCCTTCCGTCACTAATCTGCTACTAGCATCGATACTACGAGGAGTACTTCGCGTACAACCTAGCCATTATTTGGCTCCTTATATTTGTGATTCGGGAAAATCCATAAAAATCAGGTGTCTTTGCAGGCTCATCTCGTTTAATTTGTTCAGTGAGCACCAGTGAAATTTCAAGCAGAACTTTTTTGCTAGCCGGAGCTCCATGTTTTGAAGATCGAATCACAATGTCTAGGACAACAGTTACTTTGACGACGGGGTCCCAGCTTGTAGTAGATCGGGCTGCGGCAAATCAGGTGCATGGCCAAGTGTCCTGGACCTGTGGACCATCACCAACGCTGCACTTGTCTCTCATAATGCATCGAGACCATAAAAAAGTGACCCCGATCGAGACCGTGCTCGCTGAAAACTTGTTCGCGTCGTCGATCGATGATAGTATCTGGCTATCTGCCGGGTTGCCACTAGTCCCTTTACACATTAACTCTGACGAGAGGAGTTAATGACACCCACATCTTCAGGGCTTGGTCGGTCGGAACCGATACACGCCGGTGTGTTTTTCGTTACACGTACGTTTCTTTTAGCAACAACAGGGAGATCGACGGGTCAGACGCCAGCACGTAGTACCGCTGCGAGCTTAGCTTAAGCGCGGCACTGTACTGTGCTCCTTTGATTGCTGAACCCTAGGCTAGCCGGACTAGAGCAAATGCGTGAACCGTCCCATTGTATAAGGCCTGGTAGGTGATACGATCCGATTTGTCCCGGCGTCTCGGACAGGTCTGTGACAGCGTGCCGGTCGATCCTCGGACAGTATCACGGGCGGCGCATTTCGGCAGATGGCCGGTGATCGGAGGGGAGCATATCCTCCGCAGCTCTCTGCAGCTGAGTCATTGACGCGTGGGTTCGGGTTCACATGTCATGACTCAACTGCAGCTACTGCATAGAAGTCTCGTCGGAGCGGAGGGGGCATGCACGCATCGCCAGTGTTCTTGTGTGTTTTTGGTGGATATGCGTGCCAGTTGCCACTTGGTCTTTAGCACCTCGCTCTCTCGGCTTGGTTGATTTCTTGGCGAATGATAGATGCCGGGAGACGATGAGATCGAATTTTATCACGTTACGGCCGCATGGGAATCGAAGAAGCGTGTCGATTCGATTTGCATTGCCGGTTAGTTAGTCAAACTAATCGCAGTCGCAGGCTAGCGGAGAGTAGCTAAGCTAGATGGTGGCAGTAATCTCCGCCTAAATTGCTGCACCTAACCCTAGTAAACTCACCAACTCCGCCATGATCTACTCGCTGCGATATTCTGCATGAACCACATGGAACCGGCAAGAAAACTTGACTTGACCATGCAGTGCAGGGACCGCGCGTGCCGAGAACGTACGAGAAATAAACGAGCACGGCGCGGCCTTCACCGCAGCTCTGTTGAGGTGAGATCGATCGATTTTTCTTACGGAGGAGACTTTGATCTGTTCTTGCTAGAGAGGATTAGATGCCACGTTGAGAATGAGAAGAATCACGTACAGCCGAAGGAATTCGGTCGAAGTAGTGCATATCGAGCGCACGTCGTACTGTCCTGCATGGCGGAGGACAAGGCGATGTGGTGGCGTGGACTTAGCGATGGGGACGGCACACGGCCGGGGCGGGCGACCAGACGGCCCTTAATTTTGGGTGCTCTCGTACGTGGCCTCCATACCGGCCGGCCGGCCGGCCCTCTCGCGCGCCCGGCCGGCACGGCGGCTCTGTATGGACCCCGACATGCCGCCTCCTGCCTGCCGATATGCCCCGTTGTACATTGCGTGTCCGCGGTGGCAGGCGCGCGCGTCGTGATGCACGGCGGGTCGATCCGATCCCACCCCACCCCTGCCGGCTGCCGCCTCGCGCGCGCGGGCAGCAAGAAGCCAGAGCGACGCGGCCGGGCGGGGCGACAGGAGGAGGGGTACGCGCGCTAGAGACGAGCGCGGTTTGGGCCGGCCGGAGGGGCCAGCGGGCGCAGTGCGCCCACCACGTACGACAACGACGCGCGGCCGCGCCCGACAGGCACGGTCGCGAAGTGGAACGTGTGCGTTCGTCGCGGTCGGCCTGCGACGGCCGGGTGAGCGTTCGATCCTCTCCCGGATTTGGCCGCCGCTTTGAATCGGTGATTCATTCGGTGGTGATTGGAATGTTCATGCGGCTTTGTCGTGCTGGTCAGGTGAGCTTTCGCCCGGGCCGGTGATGATCTGCAGGGAGAGACCTTTCAACTTTGTTGTGCGTATTGGTTCGACGTATTTGTTCGCAACGCTAAGCTAGGGGAGCGTAGTTCGGCCGGCCCACGAACTTGGCAAGAGGTGTCATTCAGATACTGAACGCCTAAAATGCACATTAGGGTAGCTCAGTAAGTCCAAATCTCCATAATCAGGATTAATCCGCCCATGTGGCATGCTGACTGTACGTTGACGTGGATCTAACATGTGGGCCTCACATGTCTGATCTCCTTCTTGCTCACCTCCCTATCCCCGCGCGCAGGCCAACCCAATGACGAGGAACGTGAGTGCACGGCGAGGATGCCCCCTTCGCTGGAGTCTGCGGTCGATGTCGGCGCTTCCGGTGGGTGGCATCCGCGGGCATGCACGGCCAGAGCGGCGGTTGCAGGGTACAACGTGCCGACGGCGGCAACAGTATGGCGCAGAGGCGGGTGAATTCTCAGCAACAGCAAGTGAGGTCACTGGCAGTCCTTCCATGCTTGATTGTCACCGCATGAGCTCATCGTTCGCCCATCTCGCCATCCTCCACTATGGGGACCGCCCGAGCTCGCCATCCCTCTCCCCTTGATTTGTCGCCCACCTGCTCTCTCCACATAGGCAGCGGCGGCCGACCCGACAGGAGCGGCACACATGGGGCGGATGGCTGGCGGCCCCACAGGAGTTGCCCCCGGTAGGGTAGGGGACGGCGGCCGGCCTAGCTGGAGCAGCAGATACAGGAGTGGACGACAGACCGCGGACAGCCCCGCAGCAGTTGCTCCGCTAGGGTAGATGACGCATGAGGCGCAACGGCCTCGGGCGTGGGGTCGCGTGGGTGAGGCTGGTTGGGGCGGTGTTTGGACGAACGGTGGCGGGACACTCCTAGCCTGAAGGTGAGGGACGGGGAGAAGGAGAGACAGTGGAGTTGACATGTGGGCCCCACAAGTTAGTCCATGTCAACGCAACAGTCAGCGTGCCATGTTGTCGATTTAATACGGGTAATGGTGATTTGGACCTCATGCGAACCGATTAGCAAATTTAGTAACTTAGATGTGCATTTTGAAAGTTTGGGACCTAGATGACACTCGTTGCTAAGTTTATGGGCAGGCAGTGCATTTTACTCTTGTTTTCGCATCCTAACATTTCTCTAGTATACATGCAACCATATTTGTATGCATCATGCGTGTGTGATCGAGGATCAGCATGCACGGGAGGAGCCAGATAGATCAGGCAGATGACGCGAGGCGCCAGTGGCCCAGCTCAACTTGAATTCAACGGTGCGTTCCTGTCCTGCGCTTGGCATGCGACACGTATGGGCGGTAAACCCGGGTAACTTTTGGGCAGCTGTGTGAGAGTCAAGTTTCACTTTCACCACTGTGACAAAGGCTCAGGAAGAATCAACGTACGCACTCGGCGTGGGTACGAAGGTAGCCAAGCACGAACGGCCAGAGAACCATATCTTTGACGCTGACCGGTGACATGTGTATCTGTTGTGTGAGGATAGAAAAGGCTCAACAGTAAAAAGCATCGTCTACTGTCTGCACGCTGCCTCCCTCATCTATCTCAGGTCACTCGTTTGACCGATGAGCTCCAAGCGTATGAGACAAAAGAGTTTGTCCACGCAGCAAAATTGAAATGACAAGGGTACGAAGAGATAAGATGTTGTCGTTGGTGTACTGTCGATATACAGGCTCGGTTTGGGAGGGCTTCCCAAACGGCTTCACCGGTGAAGTCAAAGCCGATAAAGTCAAAAATAGTAGTTTAACTCAGCTTTGAATTTATTTTAATCTCGACTTACAAAATAGTTTCACACTACAATACCTCATTTTACGCAAAACAGGTGAAGTCAAAACTAAAATAAACCCTACCAAACGGGACCATACTAATGCCTTTTTTCAAAACGATCCGGGCAGAAAAAGAAATATTTATACTAGTATATCTAACTTGATGAGTTTTTCTTCCTCGCCAAAAAGAGTTTTCATAACACTTTTCTCAGAGTTGTAACTCGTAGATATCTTGAATTCTAGGACATCAGTTGCGCTCATGCGAACAGACGAACAGTTCACGTGCAAAAGTATTTTGCCAAACATAAAGCTATACATGACTTCCTTACTTTTCTGCATGGTACATGGAAATGGAAGTACAGAACTGGCGTACTTTTTTTGCATGGAGTTGACAGAACCGTAGTCTGGTCGTGCTTCCATGTAGACAGTAGACCTGACGGCTGCAGACCTGTAGGCGGTCCCTGTACTGTACATCTCGCTCCATAGGGCCTAGGTTATTTTTGTAACGTTATGTACAATCAATAGCAATTTGCAAAGGACACCTCGCAGTCCTACTGCCTAGCTACTCCTACAGTGCACACATCATGCATGTATTCTCATCAATGGTGGTCCTGTACATGTTGACCCTAACAGTTCACAACAAGACAATTAGACAATGTGTTGCTAGGGTTGCGGCAGGAAACACAGCCAGCGTGGATGTTTGCTTCGCAACCGGCACCGGCCGGGACGCCTTTTCTCACCCCATGCAAAGATTCTTGCCGGCATGTACTGGAGTTAAACGTATCGCGTTGTGATGGATCTTTGTTTGGACGGACAATGGAGTATCATGACGTGGTTCAACAATGCAATTTTCCTCTCCAATGCAACCTTAAACAACAGCACTCTAGGTACTTATCGTGAAGGAATTCCAAGTACTACTGGTCACTGCGCAGAGAGAAGGGGCAAAGATTGCGATGCGTACTTTGCACAGCATGGAGCGAAACGTGAACCCAGTCCTACCGCCGTCCTAGTCCTGCCTAGCTACACAGCGGGTCAGGGGCGATGCTACGTGAACCCCGCGGCGGCACTGGTTTGGCAGCATGCATTCACGTACACCATGCACTACCCCAAGTGCATGCCGGGGGCCACCCTACTGCCGCGGTGCCGGCGCTTTACCCTGCCAGGAGGAGAGGCGCCGGCCGGGGGGTTCCTGTGCTCTCTGCCATCATCAGGCAACAAGTACAGCGGCCAGCAGCAGATGACAGTTAGTCAGAGCCAGCGTGCCAGCTGGTCGTCGTCGTTCCCATCGCCGATCGGTCACGCGCCCGAGACCGACATGTGAGGACCTGAGGTGAGGCTCGGAGCGTGGAGCAAGCGCGAGCGCCGCGGATCCCGTTAACCTCTACGTGAGTGCGCGCGTGTCTTGCTGAATTTCCGTGTAGTAGCTAGATAGCCCCGGGACCACGGGGGCGCGTGGATCGCCGCGCGTGGTGTTGGCGCTCGGCACCGCGCGGGAGGGGGGCACCGGCTGACCACCGGCCCACGTCGAGGTGGCCGCGTTTCCTGGGCGCTGCGCCGGCCGGGACGGGATCGCACTCGCACCGGGGTGTCTGAGCGTTAAAAGTACGACGGTTTTTCTAGATGGTCTCCATGGAGTCGACAGTGTTGGAAGCACGAGTTCTACTGTTGTGTGAGGGGGTGTGGGATTCGCATTCCCTGGAGCTCAGGTTTTGTTTGGCAATTTGCCATGATGCGTAGTACAGTACTTGGAGTAAGAGAGATCAGCTTTAGGCCGGGGCCCGGTTGATGGGGATCATTTTATTATGCTCTACTGTCACTCTGTCGCGGAACAGTAACAGTTTAACACCGACAGGCGACAGGCGGCGGACTAGTTAGTTCGTTCTTGGTCTCCAGCACACTTTTATAGATGGGCCGGAACTCTCTCAACCTGGCCGTCGAGCGAGATTCCAGCCCGCACCGGGCCTCCAGCCCCGCTTTCATCGATGGGCCGGGCCTCGTTCCAGGCTTTCGCAGCCGTCCCGTAGTAACTGTGAGTTCCAGCCCACACCGAATCATTTTTTTTTTGCCTTGTCTTCTCACTCAACCTGATGATCAGCTTAAGGGGGAAAAAATATTCGGTGCAACTGTACATACTGCGAAGAGAAGCTAAAATCTGCTACTCTGATTTGATTTTGCTTCTTTCAATATATTTCAGTGTCCAATCTTGGGCGTGTTTGATAGGATTCTAGAGTGATTCTAGTCATTTTAATCCAGCAAACCATCCCAAACGGTCTGATTTTGGTTTGCTTCTACAGGAATCGATTCCCTCAGCATCGAGCGAAACACCGTGGCCACGGAATCGTCCGCCTCGTCGTTGGGAAAAAAATCCCGCCGATTCTGTGGGATCAATTACCAATTTGCCCTTAAAGTTCACACGTATTTACATGAAAACTGCAATCACATAAATACCCAGATAGGGTTCGCTCGCACCCTAGGGATGAGCGGCTCCTCCATTCCGCCGCCCGAGGACGAGCGGCTCCTCCATTCCGTCGCTGACGCTGTTGCCCTCTTGAGCCCGCTCCTCGGCGTCGCCCCTTGAGGCCCGTGCGCCGGCACGGCCTCGGCCTCGGCCTCCGCCGCCTCGGCCCTTGCTCGGCGCGGCATCGAACTCCGCCGCCTGACACCCCTCGGCCTTGCGCCCTTCTACCTCCCTCCTGTGAGCCACACCCCCGAGGCTGCTTGCACCCAAGATCTGCAGCGAGCCACACCCCCGGAGGCCTTCCTACAACGCACACGGTGAACGCCTCACTGCAGCGAGGTAAAAAAATTTCCCTTCCCTAATTTGTCTAACACATGGATCTATTGTTTCAAAAATGAGTTGCAAATGATTCATATGTGACTACTGTGCTATCGATCAACCAATTCCTGCATGATTTCTGCAAAATCTATACATTGACTTTGTAATTAGAGGGTTCTGTCAAATGTCAAATATTTCTATACACACAAATTGATGCGTTGACATATGATATATGCTTAGATGGAAAAACCCCAAAAGTGTGTTGCAAAGTGGGATCCATTTGTTGCCAAGGTTTTCAATCAGATTTGTGTGGAAGAAGTTAATGCCAAAAATAGGCCGCAACACTGTCTGAATAGCGTAGGATATACAAATCTGATTAGGTAGTTTACTGAAAGAACCTACACCCAAATGCAAATGAAGAATAGATGGGATGCATTGAAAAGAATGTATACACGGTGGAAGACTTTTAATCTTAGAACCAGTGGTTTGGGAAGGGATCCTAATACTGGATGCATAGTTGCTGATCAAAGTTGGTGGGATCAACAGAATGCGGTGAGTTATTTTTTGGACTGCACTACAATATATTGTTCTAATGCATAACAGATGTCAAATTATTTCTTGTTCTAACATATTTTTCAAACACATGTTTAGGCTTTGCCAGGTTGTATCATGTTTAAAGATGCACCACTTGAGCATGAAGATGATCTTCGCATCATGTTTGATTCAATTATCTGTACAAATGAGAGCTCATTTGGTGTTCCAAAGATGAAGTGGCGCATTCTTTTGAACTTGCCTGCCTATCCCATCAACAAGTAAGCTAGAATCATATCTGCAGTTATAGCCTTTCACAATTTCATAAGGGACGGTGCCATACATGATTCTGATTTTGAAAACTATGTTGGTGATAATGATGGTTAAGATGGCACAGGTATTATCAATGATGGGAATGCTTCAGCAGATGACAGTGATATGGGTGCTTTGCGGGATTCCATTGCTGCGGCTTTGGTAGCATGATTGCTCATGTAGTTGCTTTTTTTATTTTGGATATGTGAGGAGGGACTGTAATAGGCTCTAGTAATGACTATTGATGGCTTCATTAAAAATTAATGAACCTGTAATGGCAAATATTAATGTAGTTATTGCATTCTCTGCTTTTTTTAGCAACTAAACAAGGTATTATCACCCTCAGGGGCATACAGGTCATTACACACTCAGCATAGATAATCTTCTAACAGAGAATCAGGTTGCCAAACACTCTGCTTCTCTTTCCAGCAGATTTTGTGGATAACAACTTTTCAAGGTAGTTAGATTTTCAGAGAATCGTGATTTAGAAAAACTGAAACAAACAGGATCCTTGTATGTTCCTAAAGTTACCAATATGGTAGCAATGCTAGATTTGTTCAATTAGATAGCAAGCTAAGGTGCTCCCCATGCCCCATGGTGGTTACACAAAGGGATTTTATTGGCCATTGCTTTCCGTTTGGATGCAGGATTTGCTAGCGTTCAAGTTGCAAGGCAGTATAAATTGTTTGCAGCACATTGCAATTTTTAACTGGAGGAAAGAGTTATGTAAATACTGACGATCGGTTCTGTAATGACCTAGCCCAGGATAACGGCTAAGACCCACTCTACACATTGAATGGACCACACCTGCTAATTAACCCTCTTATGTTTTCGTCCTCCCTTCGTGCAAAAAGATCGATCTAGGGTTAACTAGCTTCCTGGCCAGCTATTTAAGCTGGTCTAGCTCCTCCTCCACTTGCGGTTTGGGACTTTTACGCAAAGCGAGGATAAAAGCGTAAGTAGGTTGCAGTGTAGGTGTGGTCCACTCATCATGCAGAGTGGGCATAAGCCGTTTTCTTGAGCTGAGTCGTTACAGCCTAAAAAGTGCAGATGCCACTTGGCACTTTTGCCGGTGGTGGATGAGCTGCTTGCCTGCTTCTATCTGTGCACTATATGTCATGGCTGAGGAAGAGGAACTGATCAATATATAGATGGAGTTAGGGAGAGGATAGGAGGAGGAAGTGCCAAGTGGTGTATATTTTTTTAGCTTATCCCGTTTCCACCGGCCACTGGGCGTACAAGCTAGCTAGCAGCCGCACTCCTTGGGCCGTCAACCTGCTGCATACCCAACCCAAACACAGTAAGCAATGTCAGAAGAGAAGACCTAATTCCATTCTGACATTACGGCGGAGGCCAATGTCCTGCCCGTGCACCATTCATGCTTAGCCATCGTACATCACTGTCGTGCGTCCTCGAGCCTCTCGTGCGGGGTAGATTGGTTTTATTGAATTAAAGTCGGAGTACTCTCTATATGCTCATCATATTCTTCTTCGAAATTCCTAAAAATTCTTAAAAGGCTGGATTTTATCGGTCTAGATTCTTTTGGTAAAGCAATAATGATAAGCGCAAATATCATTTAACCAAATGGGACATCATGTGTCATCCTAAAGATCAAGAAGATATGAGAATAACATATTTATATATTATAATAAGTACCTTCTTAGCAAATGATTATTTAAATTACTCAATGAAAAAGTACATGATAGACATTGCTTACAAATAAATATATGAGTTTAAAGTGTTTTTCTCATATCCAAATCAATTATCGGTGCTTACCACATAGTCCATTGAGGATATCCTCAGATGTTAGATTGATTGGAGGGGATCACTAAATTTGAAGCATGATGGTAGCACAACACGGTCCACTGAGGAGTACTGGATGGTCTATCCTCATCAACAACGACACCTAATGGGTGGGTGAACTGAATTGAGGTTACCTCGAACACACTGTTGGTTCTTGGTGGCGGAGGTGGTGTGCTAGGTGGCGGCGGAGGCGGTGTGGTAGTGGTAGTGGTAGTATTCATCGGAGCTCTTGTGATCCAGGATTTGAGGGAAGGGGGGTTTATTTTCCCCTTCTTCCTCCTCCTTCCTCTCTTTCTCTTCTTTTTTCCTCCTCCTTTTCTTTTTCCTCCTCTTCACCTATGGTTGAAATTTTTAGGCCAGCTCCCACATTGGATCCGCCCCTGCTCTCGCCTGCTGGATGAGGTAGGACCGAGGCATCGTTGCTGAAATTCAAGAACCAGAAACTCAGAGTATGAGAAACCGAGAAATTCCTTATGCACGATTGTACGTTAGCAGGAACAAGCATGAAGACCTTGCATCTAGCGGAAGGAAAAGAAAACAACCAACAACGATGCTCTGACCTCTGTCTGTCCTTGCAGGGAGAGAGGCTATGGCGAGAACTCAAGGCCTGTTCGGTAGAGCTCCATCTGATTCTGATTCTCGATGCAGCTGATTCTTTAAGAGAAGTAATTATGTGGCTGAAAGTGATTCTCTTTGATTCTGTAGCATAAACTCCTAAAATCATGATGGAGAATCACTTAACAGCGTCAGGAGAAGCTAATTTTTTCAGCTCACAGCCTTTTAGTTGGTTTCAGAGAATCATATCATAGAATCAACGGAGAATTATTTTTCTCTGAAAAACTGTTTGATAGAGCTCCTGTTGGATTCAGCAAAGAATCAGCTCCCGAAGCTCTACCAAATGAGACCTCGGAGGGAGAGAGAACTCAGAGAAGATGGATGGAGTATGGGACAAGGGCCGAGGGGTCGGCGGCTTAAATAGGCGGCGTCACGTGGCACCACCCACACGCTGACACGCTTCACACCTGCAAGCAAATCGTGTCATTTTTTGGGTTCCGCCTGAGCATTCAAAAAGATTACAAATACGTTGATTTTCTTTTTACAAAACATAAATTGCATAGGCACACATAAATCGAACCTAGTCTCCTAGTCTTATTTAAACGCCCACTCCAATAACCACGTCCGAGAAACTAAACCCGCATATCTCGAAAACCATAGGCGTGTTACCATTGGCGGACACGTCCCTAACACAAACAATAATCAGCTGTAAATTGGAATGCCTATGTTGAGTAGTGGAATTATGTGGCTACCTACTGCGGCAGGACAAGAGGAGTAACCGACCGTGGATCCCAGCAGCGTCCCCGCATTTGATCTTCCCACCTGACGCGTCCCTAGAGCAGGCCACCGCATTTCGCATGCGACCTCTTCAAGTTCCGTGGATAGTCCAATTCATTTCCTGTTATTTCACTTCACATGTTCAAAAGTATAAACAATATATCAGAATTTTCTATAAAAGCATAACATGGAACGATACAAATTGTAGATGGAAAGCTGAATTGTGTTATTAAAACAATTAAGTTTTCACATATGCTATCTCTAGTATACAAGAAGAACACCTTATCATTCAACGGCAACAATGTAATTATGTAGGACAAAAATGATCCCAAATCGAACTTGGAGAAAGAGAGGCAACGCAGAGGGGGAGGCGCAATTGGAGCTAAAAGACAGAGCGGCGCACCGCTGCTGGGCGCCAGCATCTGGAGGCAGCGCGGGCCAGTGCGGGTCCTGCGATAACCGCGGCTAGGCAAGCCCAGCTACGAGCGAGCGTGGGCGTGGGCCAGCACAACTGGGCGAGTGTGACCGCAGGCGCCTGCATGGAGGCGTACGAGGCTGACTGCGCGCGCGGCGCGGCTAGGCAAGCATGGAATGGGTGTGGCCGTGTCCGTGTCACCCGTGTGCTCGTGTGGGCGGCTGGGCGCAAGCGCAGGCAGGCAGAACCGCCCGGAGAGGGTCCAAGAACATATTTTCGTCTTAAAAAACATGTAAAATAATAAACTTTAGGCCATCGAGGTCGTCTTATACCATTTCAAAACAAGAAATCGGCGACTCTTGGAAACTAGCACGTATGTACAGGACTGCAAAAGGAAGAAACCGCTGTGAGGCAAATAGGCAATAACTTGATGCTACCCGTTCACTTGCATAAGGTTTCAAGAACTGCTGGTTGCATTGCAAGTACTGATTTCGGGTATTATTGGTGCTGCATGCAAAGGTCTGGATAAATATCGAATTAAAAAGGATGTGGATATTGGATGCGCAAACGATGATTGGAAATTTCTATTGCATTTAGTACACCACTACCTTAAACTTAGTGCATATAAATGAAGTGAATATGCTTGGTCCTACCTCGAACCTGCATTGCAGGTCAAAGGAAAGGAACTCAGAATTTATTCTGCTGGTCTGTCCATGGACTGCAAAAAACTGAAGTCTTTGGACGCTTTCAACAACCCTCAATTCATCAACTACTTGCACCAAAGTAGCCTGTGATTAGCAATGGCAAGTTTTTAGAAATATTCCATTTTGGTCACATTTCCTACAGACACAAAGTCACAGGTTTTATCTTCTTCTTTATTTAGTTCACACTGATTTCGTACTTATTATACACATTTTTCCAGAAAAAAAATTGCTGCAGAAATGAGATTACATTAGGTACAGGCTATGTTTAGAGTGCTTATAATCTTTGCAATTATGTATAGGTTCACACTTCGTTATGGCCTTAGCCGTCTTTCCAGTTGAGGATATGAGGCTATGTGAGAGCAGGAAAACATGTGATGCGTGTGATCAACATTCAGATAGTTCCAGTTTGGATTAGAGATGCTGGATTTCCTAAAGAAGTATCATACGCAAATACCATGCATTAACCTTCGGGTTTATCTGTGTTAACTTACTAGAGTACAATTGACGAAGAAAAGACAGCAAATGGTATTTCATCACAGCAACACAGATCGTCAGTTAGTCTGGTGGCGCATGGCATGTTTCTTATTTGCAGCAATCCAGACACAGACACAAGCTAATTTTCGACACAAAGTTACTGATTCTGGTCTAAAAAGAGCTCTTGGAAACAACTTCGCTTCTTAATGCACTCTGCAGTTGCGCTGTCTGAATCTGTGAGAGGCTGAGAGCAGGCAGTTTTCAGGAATTGTCCAGTGCTACAAAGGGCTGTGGAAGGCAGAAGAAGCTGTGATACATGCCGTTGCAGTCATCGTTCAGATAATTCACCTTACATCAGCGATGAAGTAGCCCCTGAAAAATTCATATGCAAGTACCCGCCTTCTTTGTTGGTGCGTGCGAATTTCAGCACCGCGTTTTGTGACGGAAACATCTGTACGAAAGCCAGGCAACCAAGCTGATGCAAGATGAACTCGGCAGACTAGCTTCCTGCATTGTGCAGTTGGAAACCCTGGAGTTGCCTGCTGTATTTCTGATTCGCAGAGATCCATGCATGAGTCAATTTCCCATAAAAGGTTTACGTATCCCCCGGCTCAGGAGTCAAAAAGCTCTTGAAAGCTTCTTTGCTTCTGGAAAAACTCTGCAGTTGTGTTATCCTGAATTTCTGAATTTCTAAGAGCAGGTAGATTCAGTCGTTGTCCGGAACTACTCGATCAGTTGCAGCAATCTCTGAGACCAGACCAGCAGCAACGATGTTATGTGAAACTCTGCTTACACAAGGACATGCAATGGCAGTGGGCTCGTGGCTTCTCCTGCACTGGCCGGCAGCCGGCCTGCACACCAAAACCCATGCGGCTCACCCTGGAGGCCTGGACCTCGGTCGGGCACACACCCGTGCCCCACAGACGCCGTGATCTGCACCGCCTCCCTACCTCGCTCGCCGTGCGAACGCACGCACCAGGCGTGGCGGCGTCGGCCCCTCCCTCCTCCCGAGCGACACCCGACGCGGTTCGCTCTGCTCCTCTGACCTCACCGGTCACCATCATCCACCTCTGCATACACTAGGGCGCGCCCGGCCAGCCGAAGTGGACGCAGCAGAAGCCAGAAGCAACGGCGGCAACGTCGCCCTCGCAGCTCGATGAAGCCATGGTCGATCAGCGCGCACCCGCGCGGCGTGCCTGGACTACCGCGGCGACGCTGCTTCCGATCTACGAGGTGTCTGTCACTGGCGCCGCTGCTGGTAGGGATGAGGAGGCTCTCGGCTCCTCTCCGTGGCTTACCTCGCCGCGTCGCAGCTTCCGGCGGGCGGCGTTGGCCACTTGGCCTCCCCTCGCCGCGGCCAGGGGTGGACGGTATACATTTACCGTCCACCCTAGGTAGCTGTGAACCGTTCAATCCTCAACCTATGGTTGAGATTAAGCTAGGGAGGTCCAATACAAAGGGGCGGTTGAATTAGGACTGAGCGCTTCAGCGCCCTCTCATCGTCCCGCCGGCCGCGGAGCCGCCTTGTCCGGGCTCCGAAGTCATTGAAGTCGAGCTGACAAGCTCGCGACTGCTCTCTCCGCGGAGGCGACGAACTGGGCGCCTGATGTCATCTCCTGACCTGTCCTTGCTGCGGTAGGCAGGGGAGCGGAGGGCTGAACGGAGGGATGGAACGGGGATTGCGGATTGAGGCAGCGAGGATGGCGGCGCCGCGGCGTCGGCGGCGGCTGGCGCCAGACGGACGAGCCGATCCGAAAAAGGAGGGTCTTCGCAAAATATTGGGGGCTTATATGTAAATATTTGGATCGCGACTATTAATCGCGATTAGGGGGTTATTTGAAAGGGTTAATTTGTAAATAATCGGATCGTGACTGTTAATCGTGATCCAAAATAGGGGGTTATGTGTAAAATGCAGGGGTCAATTTATAAATATTTGGATGTTAATTGGGGTCTTCTGCAAATACTGGAGGTCGGCGGAATCCTTTGATCAGAAGCTCGTAGTATTTCGCTGGATAGTTGGATAGCTGGATGAGATGCTAACCCGGTTCAGTTACATCTTCTTGTGTTCTGAACTCGCCGAGTTACAGGCAGGCAATGGAAGCATGAGGTCAGACCTTCGACTTTCAGAGGTTTAGCAGAAGTTCCTCAAATGTTCAGTAACGAGAAATACTGAGCCTATGTGAAGGTAGAGAGAATGCGAAAGCATGCAGTTCCATTCTCAAATGCAAATACCATTCTCTTTTTGGTGCACATGTCAGTTTCTATACCGAGGTCATTAAGAATAAACTTTCAGTACTGAGTTACCAATGATCAGTAGATGTGTGAAAAAAAGGCAAACGAAGTGAACCGTGAATTTTGTTCTTGTCAGATACCAAGGTGCAACAACAACATAAGTCACGAACAAGCTGCATGTCGTAAGCGACTGACAAATGTACGTATAAGAATGAAAGATATGGTGATACATTCATTTTTGCATATCTTCCTCAGCTGGCATCTTCGGTTCTGGCATCTTTGTTGGTCCGATTTTGTTTTCGTTGGTCATCCGTGACTTGGTACAGCATGAACGCAAATGAGTGCTGCAGCATGAGCGTGTAAAAATCTAACTTTTCTAGTAATGCAGGATGAGACATCCAGATGGAAGAATCTATCAGAATTTACTGAATTTCTAGTGCATATATGCTCTAGAAGAAACTTTTTTTTTGAAAGGAACGGCAAAAGCTTTGCCGTAAATTTTATTAGAAGAGAAAAAAGGAAAAAAGAACGAGTCTGTACAACAGGCAGTATCTCATCTACTGCCGTCCAAACACAACACAACAAAAATTCTAGAAGAAACTTCTTTTGGCTAAAAAAGAAGAAACTTCTTTTAATTTACACTAAGGGCCTGTTTGGGAGCACTTCACTTCACCAAAAATCACTCCACTCCACCAACTCCAAAAAAATTGCATCCAAACACGTTCGGCTCCAGCAAATCCGGCTCCAGAAAAAACGTGGAGCAGGGGGTAGATCTACGTTTTTTGTGGAGTACCTCAAGGGGTGCTCCAAAAACCTTGAATACAGACCTCGTCGTGGAGTTCGTAGATATTTACCCACCATGCCATCCGTTACACAGTACCCCTTCGTTTTCGGTCAAAAGAAAATCAGACTCATCCGCTCCTCATCCGCTACTCATCTGCTACTCCTGCGCCCGAGATGGAGACCCCCGCCGCCGGCGAGATGGAGCCCCCCGCCGGCGAGATGGAGCCCCCCGCCGGCCTGGCCGCCGCGCCGACGGAGCCCCCCGCCGGCCTGGCCGCCGCGCCGATGGAGCCCCGCGCTGGCCTGGGCGCCGCGCCGCGGGAGGCCCCCGCCGGCCTGGGCGCCGCGCCGCGGGCGGCCCCCGCCGGTCTGGCCCCTGCGCCGCGGGCGGCCCCCGCCGGCCTGGCCGCCGCGCCGCGGGCGGCCCCCGCCGGCCTGGGCGGCGCCTCGCGGGCGGCACCCGCCGGCCTGGCCGCCGCGCCGCGGGAGGACCCCTTCCTTTCCGCCGGCCTGGCAGGGGCCCATGCCGCCCAGAGGTTGCTTGCCGGCGCCGCCGGCCAGGGGAACTTGGGCGGCGCGGCCTGGGCCGGCATCGCCGCGCAGGAAGGGCCCCTCGGCGCCGACGGTGAAGGGCCCCTGGGCGCCGACGGTGAAGGGCCTCTGGGCGCCCGCACCAGGGGGGGGTTGGGGGGCGAGGAAGAAGGCGATGGGGAGATGGTCGGCGGCGGACGAGGTGGCCTGGGCGGCGGCGCAAGAGGTGGTCTGGGCGGCGGCGCAAGAGGTGTACTGGGCAGCGGCGCAAGAGGTATAGGTCGCAGGGGCGCCGCAGCCATGTCAGGCACCAGGGGTCGTGGCCGTGTTAGCCAGGTCGGCGGCCGTGACCGTGGCCGTGTGGCCGAGCTTGGCAGCGACGATGTGGCCGGGCTAGGCGGCGAGCCCATCGGCCAGGATGTTGCCGCCGCCGCTGCACAACACTCAGGCGTGAAGAAGACATCAAAGAGAAAAGCTTGTGACACGGTAATGGTTTCTTGTGTTCCTTTGTTGTGTTGCTTGTGGATGACAAACTCTAGGAATTCAAGAAGTAGCAAATTCAACCTAGCCAATAGTGGATGAACGATTTAGGAACTAGCCAATAGTGTTCCTTCTGTTGGTTGTGTTGCTTGTTGAAGTCCTGTTGTAGGTTGAAGATAGTAAGCTTGATCCATTTAGAAAACATGACATAGAATGGCAATTAGCATGGACACTGTTTATACAGTTCTAAAGGAAGTATTATGTATGAAAGTTGCAATGTCATGTTTATACAAAATTCCTGGAAAACACAAGGTGTTCCTGTATTATTTCTTAGAAAAAGAGCATGTTAACCGAAGAGGGTGGAAATGTTATGATCAACGTCATTTGTGATAACAGGGACTCACTACATCATTTGTATTTTCATTGTCCATGGGCAAAATTCGTTGCGTTTTAATAGGATGCCTGAAGACCCTTTTTCGATCTTTTTCAGGCAAGCCATTTTTTTGAAATCTTGGTCTGTGTTGCAAAAAAAAGAACAAAACTAGTTGAGTCGCAAAGACTGATGAAAGACAAACTGTACTGAAAGACAAACTAGTTGTTTTTCGCATGCGGCACATGTATAGGTCATGCTGAATAATAATGCTAGGCCAAAGTGTTCTTGAATGTTGATGGACCACTTCTGTAGCACTATCTGTTCCTTGTGTCTGAAAACAATTTAGTAGTACTGAAGAATATGTTACACTGCAATAGATGATGTGGAGCATAGCTAGGCCAAAGCGATAGATCACTGGATTAGGAATTAATCAATCGAGCCATAAACAATTAGGTTGTACTTGGATTTCAAGAGGATGTCCATGTATTCCCATCCTCCTGTCTATCATGCATGAGGAAAAATGTTTCATGTTCCTGTCATCATTTTGGTATTGGATTTCAAGAGGATGTCCATGTTTCTATACACATGTGCTGGAAATGAGTCTAATAGGAGAGCTCAAAATAGATTTAAGCATTCTGGCGAAACTATTAGTAGGAAATTTGATGAGGTGCTAAATGCTTTGATGGCTATGGCGAAAGATTTCATTCGACCAAAGAATCCCAACTTCCCCACAGTCCATAAGAGGATAAGAGATGACAAACGTGCATATCCACATTTCAAAGATTGCATTGGTGCACTTGATGGCACTCATATCCGTGTTGCTCTTTCACCTGATGAGCAAGTGAGATATATTGGAAAGACCGGGGTAGCCACTCAAAATGTACTAGCGGTATGCGACTTTGACATGCGTTTCACTTATGTTTCCACGGGACAACCTGGAGCTATGCATGATACAAGTGTGTTGTACAATGCACTCAGAGTGGATGAAGAATTTTTTCCACATCCTCCACAAGGTAACATGTGTTCAATTTGATATATGAATGTGATTAACATGTAGCATTAATCCATAACTCATATTATTTTTATGTGAATATAGGCAAATACTACGTTGTGGATGCGGGATATCCTAATCGTCCTGGCTACCTCGCTCCTTACAAGGGTGAAAGGTATCATTTACCGGAATGGCATAGAGGTATTGAACCTAAGACGCCTATGGAAAGGTTCAATCGGGTTCACTCATCTATCCGCAATGTGATTGAGCGATCTTTTGGACTATTAAAAATGAAGTGGCAAATTCTTTGGAAGATGCCACCATATCCCATGTACAAGCAAAAGATGATTGTTGTAGCTACCATGGTCCTTCACAATTTTATTCGTGAGCATGGAGGTCAAGATGAAGACTTTGCTCGGTTTGATCGTGATCCCAATTTTGTTCCTACAATACCGGAAAGATATAACAAATATGCAGTTTCGCAACCGGCGTCAGATGGGACAACTTCCGCACTCAACGCGCCAACTATGGATGTCTTTCGTGATGAGCTAGCCACCGCACTCTCTCTTGCTTGGAACTAGTTTGTATTGGAAAGATTGATTTTGTACCGTACTTGTTGCGACCTTTCATTCGGTACAATTTTATTTGGTTCAATATTTTTTGCCATGGGAAAAAAAACTAAAGAAAGTATTGTACGCTATTTTACCCGGAAAAAAAAATCAAAAACACCCACGAAGGGTAACGGCCTGGTTACTGTAGCAGTAGGAAAAAAAAAATTCAAAAACACCCACGAAGGGTACTAATGGCCGGGTTACTGTAGCAGGGCTCAAAAAAGATGTTCTTGATGCTACAAAGTCAACCGATCCAACCACCAAGGGTAAAATAGAACATTCCCACTAAAAACACATTTTCCTGAAGCTGGAGCACAACAATATGCCAAACACGTTCAACAACTCCACAGTTTTCTGGAGTTGGTGGAGTGGAGCTGCAAAAGTGTGGAGCTGGTGGAGTGGAGCTGATTTCAGAAAGGTGGAGTGCTGCCAAACACCCCCTAAGATAGGCTATTGTTTTAGAGCTCCGTCTCTACTTTTTCAAGCATGGCAATGCGGATGATTAGCCCATCCATGCTAATTGCTCTAGTATCCCAATTCGGTAAGCTATTCATGAAACTTTAATTCGGTAATCTATTCGGTAAGCTTATGGGTTCTAGAGTAGAATGTCATCACTGTTCATCATATGTGAATACCAGCATGAAATAATTCCAAATTAACCAATATAAGTTTAGGAATACAAGTATGAAATAGAATTTACGAATTGACCAGCAGGATGCCAGTAATCTTTTCACTAGCATGATCTTAAGTATTCAATGCACACATTATATAGCTAAAATAAGTGCACGCCGTTGGCCGGCTGATTCTATTAGGAGAATTAGTTGGATACTGAATGAATAAGGTCCCGTTTGGTAGGGCTTCTCAAAGTGCTTCTCCACCGACTTTTGGTGAAGCCCTACCAAAGGGCCAATTTCAAAACAGCTTCGCCACCAAAGCCGGGAAGAAGCCGCAAAACGGCTTACACTAGAGAGAAGCCGAAAAAAATGGCTTCACCGGCTTCTCCTCTCTCTCCAAGCATTAAGTGATCATAAAATTACATATATTGCCATTGAGAAGCCGTTTTACCAAACGTTTTGCAAAACGGTTTCAACTTCACTAAAAAAGCCACTCCACCGAAGAAGCCGAAGCTGAAGCCGTTTTATGAGAAGCCTAAGCTCTACCAAACGGGGTCAATAAACCATAGTGCATTGTTAGAAGATCACTCATATTGGTCTCTGTGATGAATGATTTTTTTCTTTCTTTTTACAAATTCCTTGGATCCTAGCAAGCAAGTGTATTCCTTTTGTTCCACTCCCATAGCTTCTAAGTATTATTACGAACAGGCTGTTGCATGCTTATCTCAGACCATCGATAGTATTGCTCCAACTGGTTCATAAACCATTCTAAAAGTTCAGACTCACTTTCCTGATCACAAACTTTATACGCAACTATTTCCTCCATCCCAAATTACTATTTGTTTTGCAATATATCTAAACATACATATATCTAAATTCATAGTAAAAGGCATGTATCTAAAAAACCAAAAAACTAAAACGAACAGTAATTTGGGACGGAGTGAGTAGTTGTTTTCGTTTTGTTGCAGCTTATTCCATTTTGTTGTACTCCGAAGCTGTTTACTTTTGCAGTTTCGCTAGTCCTCTAAAGGAAAAGCTAATTCTGCTCAGAATGAAACTATGCAAATTTTGGGAGGAAATCAAACTCTTACATCCAGGAAATAGTCATCTGAAACAACAAATGCCACATTTCAGATCTTCCTTTCCTGCTGTCCAGAGCTGCAGCATCGGCTCTGCATTGACCGTCACCGGAGCAGCACCAGCCACCAGCACCACCGCCTCCAAGGAAGAACGGCAGTCCAGTGGCATCTACTACGATGCCGATGGCCACTTGCTTTGACTGTCGGCGGCAAGGAGAGAAACTGAAAAGGTCATGGAACGTAGCCATTAAAATTCTGAACATAGTACACAGGCGCAATTGTGCTTATTTGCTGTTTGCACAGCTCCCTATGCACATTATTCAACATTGTTTGGTTCTGTCACTCCCTGATTGCACTCCCAGCAAATTATCTCTCTTCTATGAATCAGATGCACACCGGCTCTTCTTCACTCTACTTGTGCCTGTCGCTGCAAAAGTTCATTGTCAAACTAATCCTGGTTTTCAGTTACATCTTCAGAGTACCCTCCTTTTGCTGTGCCACAAAGCACATGCAGATGCAGATCCGGGAATTCGGAGCTCAGGTGCAGAAGAATTCAGAGAATCTCCTTAAAAATTCAGTGCTGACGTTCCTCGAAAAAGATTCAGTGCTCAAGCTCAGGCATGCCAAGAGTAGAGGATGATGCACGAGCACATCTTCCTCACGATGGCTTCTTCAGTTCCAGCAGACCATGTCTGATCCTTCTTATGTCAACAAGCGATGAGATAGCAACCGCATCAAGTTAGATCACGTGCCAAACAAGCTACAGGACGAACCGCCATTGCCGGGCTTCCGGCGTAAAGTCGAGCTCGCGGCTGCTCCCTCCACTCGGAGGGCAACGAACCGCGCGCCTCATGTCCTTGTTTCGGTAGGAAGTGGAGCGGAGGTCTGGACGGAGGGATGGAACGGGGAATGCGGGTTCCCGCAGCGAGGATGGCAGCGGCGGCCGTCGCCGGACGGGACGAGTCGATCCGAACCAGGGGGCTCGTTGCAAAATACGGGAGCTACAAACCAGGGGGTATTTTGTAAATGTTGGCGGTCCGTTACAACGACATTGCGGCCCCCCGCGAGGTCCCCCCGCCGCCGCCGCCGCCGCCGGCCTCCGCGAGCTCCGCAGCGCGCCGCCGTGCATCACTTGCTCGCTGGGATGTTTGGATACAAGCTACTAAACTTTAAGTGTCACATTGAATATTCGGATGCTAATTAGAAGGACTAAACATGAGCTAATTATAAAACTAATTATAGAACCCCTATACTAATTCGCGAGACGAATCTATTAAACCTAATTAATTCATCATTAGCAAATGGTTAATGTAGCACCACATTGTCTAATTATGGACTAGTTAGGCTTAATAGATTCGTCTCACGAATTAGACTCCATCTGTGCAATTAGTTTTGTAATTAGACTATATTTAATACTTCTAATTAGTATCAAACATCCGATGTGACAGGTACTGAAGTTTGCCAAACACCCCCTAATTCACGCTTCAAGCCGTCGCCTCCCGACCCCCTTGACCTCGTGTGCCACCGCCTGCCGATAACGGCCCTGCGCAGGTGCATCGGTCTCCGAGAGCACCAGGCAGGTGCGCAAATAAACATGAGTCAATTGCTCTGGTAATTTCAGGGTAAATTGCTTGTCTTATGAACTACTCACCGAGTACCAGGCAGGTGCACGAAGCCGCGAACATGAGTTCGGGCTTTAGGCTTCAGAGGTCATGTGTGAAGAGGTTCAGGATAAGTTCTTCAAATATTCAGAGTTGAGGATACGAGGCTATGTGAGAGCATGAAAAATTGCGATGCGTAGACATGCTGGAGTTCCTAAAGAACTCTCATATGCAAATACCATGCCTTCCTCTTGGTGCGAGAGGGAGTTTCAGTGCCGAGTTACTGATGATCAGGAGATGTGTGTAATTCAGACAACCATGTCCATGTGAACCTTCAGGTTTGTCAGTGTCAAATTAACAGAGTACAAATGGTATCTCATCGCAGCGACAGAAGTCACAAACAAGCCGCATGCTCTAAGCGAATGACAAATGTAAGTGATGAATGAAAGATTTGGTGATACATTCAATTCTGCATATCTTGTTCACGCTCATATCTTCAGTTCTGACCTCTTTGATGTTCATATTTTGGTTTTTCTGTTCAGCAATGACTTGGTATAGTAGCAAACATAGTTTCAGTCGGCTCTGAATAGATTTGAAACGAGAAATTCAGCAAGTGCTTGCAGTAAGTATCTGGTCGATATCAAAGGCTCAAAGCAGCTTATCCAACTGACTGGGCCGTGGGCCGCTGTGCAAGTGCATGAGGCAGGCGGGCGGGGCCAACAAATCATCATCTGTCGGCCCAAAGGGGCACGACTTCTTTACTCCCCACCAGATCCAGAAAGACAATGGGAGTGAGACTGTCCTGTCCGTGGCCGTCGACGTGGTCATCCCCTACCACGTCATGGGGTCTCATCTACAGCGCTCCTTCCCGATCAGACGGCTTTGGCGGCTTCCATGACCACGCGATTTTTCTGCGCCTCCACGGCCCACTTGCACGGGCCCACACGCAGCGAGCGGCGTGCTATGCTGGCCATCTGACCTCCTACCGCTTTTAACCATCTCCTCCCTCTGCTGCTCCCTCGTGTACTCCTCTCGTGCTGGGAGATCCCATCTCTCTCTCCCTTCCTCTCCCATCCTCCGCTCGCCTAGCGTTTCGCGCCCTCGTCACCCGGCGAGGCCTGCACCCACACCGGCGTAGGGTGGGCGTCGTCGTTGGCCAGGTAAAACTGCTCGCACCTTCCGGCCCGGATCCCAAGGTGATCTGTGTTTGCTGGGTTGCTGTACCCGATTCGTGTGCTGTGGGCGCAGATCTGAGTCGCATGCTTCTGTTTGCCGGGTGACTTGTATCCTTTTGCTCGTTGATCTGCGTCGCGCGCGTGGTTGTCGTTTTCCTAGATGTGCTTGCTGGATCTACGGAGGGGATGCGCGAGTTGGTTTCAATTTTCGATCCCTTCGCTCCGAGATCTGTGGGTGTGAGGTTTAGAAGCGTGTCATGCGGTTCAGGGGTTCGAAGGATTCGACATGTTTTATTGTAATTGAGCTAGTAGGTGAGATGTCCAGATCCGAATGAATCTAGGGTTTTATGACAGTTGCTTGGTCGGTATGTTAAATAGTGCGAGTAATGGAGGTGATATAATATTTGTATCTGGTGTGTTTTATGTTCGATTTGCACGTTGAATAGTTTCCTTAACTTAATTCAGGGTGTCAAGTAGAACAGTCATGCAGATTGTAGATGGGTCTTGGATTGAAAGTTACATCAATTGGTTCGGGACTCCAGCTAATTTACCAATGAATTACTGGCAAAATAATTTCCATATCATGCAAGTTGTTTGGCCTTCTAGATTGGCTGGCAAGCAACAGGTGTTACTACAGATTTACTGCATTGTTTTGTGCAAATTAGATCCTTAGGTACAGCTAGCTTGAAACAACTTTTCTTGATTGAATTTCATGTGTGTTAAAGTTGCAAAGTATGGAAGGGGAAATTCTTCTCTGTGTTTTTTTTTCCATTAAACGCCTGGTGGTTATATTGTATGCTTTGGATTTTATTTTATTGGGCTGCTGTTTGCCTCTTCATTTGTCTGCGTACACATACTTTAATAGGTTCATTTACTCTAATGTATTCGTCTTATAATCAGAATTATCACTGCACAATAGACTAGGCAGGTTTTCATTATTTTTATTTGGTTTCGTGCACATTGTGCCTAATGCTGATATATCTTTATGCTGATATATCCTGATATATCTTTTCTTTAATATAGAGAGATGGCTGGCGGGTTTCGAGTACTGCATCTTGTCAGGCCCTTTCTGGCTTTCTTGCCAGAAGTACAGAGTGCTGATAGGAAAATACCATTCAGAGAGAAAGTGATCTACACCGTCATTTCTCTCTTCATTTTCCTTGTCTGCAGCCAGCTCCCACTCTATGGCATTCACTCTACTACTGGAGCTGACCCTTTCTACTGGATGCGTGTTATTCTTGCATCAAACCGTGGTACTGTTATGGAGCTGGGTATTACTCCAATTGTGACATCTGGGATGGTGATGCAACTTCTAGTGGGATCCAAGATAATTGAAGTTGACAACAGCGTGAGGGAGGATCGTGCTCTGCTGTAAGTATTGTTGAATAGTATGACCTCCAAGTTACTTTTGTATGTATTGGTGGATGCTTGACATACTACAGTGTACATGCTGCATATCCAATCCTTTTATCATTTTAATGCCATTAAGAACTGTAAAGCTCTGTAGTACTTATTTTCCATCTGGCGATTTTCTCTCATAGTGTACTCTTTTACTCAGAAATGGTGCACAGAAGTTGCTTGGTATCCTGATTGCTATTGGAGAAGCTGTGGCATATGTTCTCTCTGGAATGTATGGCAGTGTGAGCCAACTTGGAACTGGGAATGCTATTCTCATTATACTTCAGCTTTTCTTTGCTGGCATCATTGTCATCTGTCTAGATGAACTCCTACAGAAAGGCTATGGTTTGGGTTCTGGTATCTCTCTGTTCATTGCTACTAATATCTGGTAAGCAAGCTAAACGTAACCTCCTGTTGATGATTGATTTGTTATTATGTACATGCTAAGGTAAACTTCTTCCAATGTAGTGAGAATATCATCTGGAAGGCGTTTAGCCCCACAACCATCAACAGTGGGCGTGGTGCTGAATTTGAGGGAGCTGTCATTGCATTGTTCCATCTGTTGATTACTCGAACTGATAAAGTCCGAGCTCTACGCGAGGCTTTCTACCGTCAGAATCTTCCAAATGTGACCAATTTACTTGCTACTGTCTTGGTCTTCCTCATTGTTATCTACTTCCAAGGCTTCCGTGTTGTGCTTCCAGTGAGATCAAAGAATGCTCGTGGTCAACAAGGCTCATACCCAATCAAGCTGTTCTACACTTCCAACATGCCTATCATTCTGCACTCTGCTCTGATTACCAACCTCTATTTCATATCCCAGGTAAGGACTTAAATTCCAGTGCTGTAGTACAATTGATCTTTACATGGACGTGCAAGAAGTAAGATGTTTTTTATTCCAGCTTCTCTACAGGAAATACAGTGGAAATTTCCTTGTTAACCTTCTTGGGAAATGGAAGGAATCTGAGTACTCTGGCCATTCTGTTCCTGTTGGTGGTCTTGCTTACTATGTTACTGCACCATCAAGGTAAATAATTAGTTTCTTTTACTGCCTTCTCATTTATAATTGGCTGCTTATGATTTTGTTCACAATCAATGAAATATTCATCATACATACATCAAATGTTCAAATTTGCAGCTTGGCTGATGTTCTGGCAAATCCATTCCATGCACTGTTCTATGTGGTCTTCATGCTGTCAGCTTGTGCTCTCTTCTCAAAGACATGGATTGAAGTTTCTGGTTCGTCAGCGAAGGATGTTGCTAAGCAGCTGAAGGTAAAAACAATGCATATCCGTAATTTGTCTTCCCCTCCAGTTACTGTTCCTTCCCATATACCCTACTACTCGACATGTACCAGAAGAAATAGGGATAGGATGATTTGTTTTCCATATGCAAGATTTTCGTGCTAGAGTGACCTTTAAATCCGCTACCCTGGCAATTCAACAGGAACAACAAATGGTGATGCCAGGCCATCGTGAGTCGAACCTGCAGAAGGAACTGAACAGATACATCCCCACTGCTGCTGCATTTGGCGGAGTATGCATTGGTGCATTGACTGTTCTAGCTGATTTCATGGGTGCAATTGGCTCAGGAACTGGTATTCTGCTTGCTGTCACCATCATATACCAGTACTTTGAGACATTCGAGAAGGAAAGGGCAACCGAGCTTGGTTTTTTTGGTTTCTAATCTGCATAGCTGCGGGAGTTGGTGTTATGGGTATAGGCTGAATCTGCCTGCGAGTCACAGTACTGTTTGGCCGGCTGTTTATTGTTGTAATCGGAGAGCTTATAGTCAGGATAGGTTGCGGACTAATTTACAGAGGGAATTGGGGAAAATTGTAGCAGGTTCTGCATGTGTTGAGGCCAGTATGGTGGCATAAGTTCTGCCAAAGTACAGCCGCAGTCATCATCAAGTGGCCTTTCTCGGTCTTTTCATGTATTGACTATATAGTGACCCGAATGATTTTGGATGAATTTAGTCATCTTGAACTGAACACATGATCTTATTTGTTTGCGACAATGATCTTACTAATGTTCCTGGCTCTTTGTTCGCAACAATGATATTACTAAATAACCATCTTTTTTCCCCGATGCATCTTGAAGGCATTTGTTATCTTTCTCTGGTTGTAGCCCACACCGCGTAATATGAACTGTTATCTGTTCCATTTTTTGTTGATTCCTCGCGAGTTAGATATTGATCTTTCTATATTCATAGATGCTATATAGGGTATATTTAAGTACGTAGCAGTTAGATATTGATCTTTCTATATTCATGAATGTTATTATGCATCTAGATATAGGGTATATGTAATGCTATTATGCATCTAGATATAGGGTGTATTTACGTACGCAGCAAAATTTATGAATCTAAAAGGCTAAAACGATTTACAAAATTTATGAATCTAAAAGGCCAAAACGATTTAAACTTTAGAACGATTTACAAAATTTATGAATCTAAAAGGATAAAACGATTTAAAATTTGTAATGGAGGGAGCAAAATTTATGAATCTAAAAGGCTAAAACGATTTGCAAAATTTATGAATCTAAAAGACTAAAATAATTTAAAATTTGGAATGGATGGAGTACCAAAGTGGGAACTGATGTTTGCAAGTTGGCTGCATGCTTGTGGAAGGCGCGGCTTGAGCCGTTGTGTGTCATAGCTTTGGGCTACTGGTCAAATTGTTGGGTGAGAAATGTTCTCGGCAGGTCAACAACTTAAAACTGATCCCTGATGATTTATAGTCTTTTGGCACTTCCGGCTGGTCTCTTACGACTCCGCGAGTCTTATTTTTGACCGAGTCGTAGACTCGTAAGATTTTTTAGTCCTGGACATCGGTGTCTACTTTTTACAAGTCGTAGACTTTTTCCTAGGGCATCATGGAGTGGACAATGCCACTTGACACTGCATCTCATTAGTTACAAGTGGGCGTCGACAACATCGCAGAGATATCGGGTGTTTGTGAAGTCCAATAGAACAAAGCGTGGGCTACTCATTGTTATGACAAGGCGCGGAAATCGTTTGGATAGTGGGGGTGGTTGTACGGCGACGCGTTAATGTGCCTTTTCTTCCTATGGTTGATATGGTAGATTGAGCTTTTTTTTTGTTTTGGTGGTAAACGGCAGTTGTCCACGGCAAGACGCCTGTGGACTACGTCAATGTCAAAGATCTTATACGCCTCATATGTACTGTTTCGTGAAACAAATAAAAAGGTACACTTTTTAATCGACAAGGCTATACCAAGTACAAACAAGGAATGTGTGGATATGGTACTATTGAGATAACATTTGATATTGAGGAAAGTGATCCTGAATTTTCTCTCCACGTGATGCGGTATTCAAGGTCACTGGTGATATAAATTCATCCCAGTACAACAGTCAGCAGATGAAAATAATTAACTCACACACAAATTGTGACACTTACATGCCGACCAAGACATTATGCTGGACAAACCATACACCTGCCTTAATAGTCATTTCTCTACATATTTCGCACCAGTTCAAAAGAATTGTCAAATATGCCATTTGCCTCGCATCACAGTATCGAGCCACATGACAAAAAAAAGAAAGTGCACCTTTGCACATCCTGTAGCTATTGTGAATTTGTCCTGCTGCTTTCGGAACTTCTTATTGGATTGAAATATGGATGAGCCTGCAAAACACCAAACATATGCTTTCAGTACAATGTAGTTTCTTGGTAATATATAAGTTTGTATGATAAATCAACTTCTCTTGATGAATGTTGGCAATAGAGAGGTACCATGGTTTCCTTTGCTGTAGGCCTTTCCTGGTGATCGTACCGGAGGAGCTTATCTACCAAATCGATAGCCTATAAAAGGTAGAAATTCTGTAAAAGAAAAACACAAGAAATGAGGAGTAAAAGGCAATATTGGTCAAAAGGAGTCACCTCGGAGCTAACTAGGTGTATGTTCCTAGCATTGACAAACTTTGTCCATGGTTTCCTATTATGTCTGTAGTCATGAAAGCTTAGTTAGATCATCCTAAATAAAAGAACATTGATAGTCTGCAAAATTATCCAAAGTAATGACCTTCCAACAAGTCTTTCCAGCTGTGGGTCAAGCTGGAGACCATATTTTTCAAGGTAGTTATAGAAATCTTCTGTGCCAAGAACCTGCAGGAGCAGCAGGTACTGCATACATTACTCACACATTTAAACAAATCATTCCAAAGAATCATTTCTTTGGGAAGCGCGAGAGTAGGGGATTAGAGGAAATTGTAAAACCAGAATGGCTAGGGCTTGGGGTTTTAGGGTTTAGTCAGTATTATAACTGCAACTGTGGTGCACCATATATACATGATGTGGTAGCCAAAATCATATTGAACTCAAAGGCAACACAAGGAGATCATAGGATAATGGCAATGAACACAAAAGGCTACTGCAACATCTAGACATACTTTTAAACTCTGATTAACCAACAGTCCAACACTCATGAGAAGTGGACTCGTAGAATACACCAATTCATTGTTTACAAAGTTTGCAATCAAGACAGCACATACCACAAATGTATTGATATCTGAAAAATCAACAATATACAATAAGCTATTTTCTGTACATGCAAGGCTATGGTTGTCTGCTAGACTGCTACTAAGGTCCATTTAAAAGATGTAGACATACATATGAACTTGCCATTGGTGAGACTCTACAACTGATATATTGTGCTAAATTGGTAGGAGACAACTCATATGCAGATGCAAACAATAATTTCACATGAACCGATTAACTTGAGCAGTTTAACAGATTAAATTAAATTTGTGCAACATCTAAATACATAATCAAATGATAATTCGTAAGAGTGGTAATCATTGTACCATTCGCTTTAAAGCACTAGATTAAATGACAGAAAAAAAATACTTTGACAGGATGTTTCCACAAAGAGGAGCTTCAAACTTACCTCAGTTATTTTCACTAACTGGTCATAATTATCCTGGCCACTAAAGAAAGGGTCCACCCGGAATATCTGTTAAGAGTATCATAATGCACATCAACAGAGGTCTGATAGTGAAGATAATTTCTTGGGGCTTGCCACCTACCATTGATGCAAACATGCAACCAAGGCTCCACAAATCCAATGAGTAATCATAATCTAACAAATCCACAAGAAGTTCAGGACCCTTGTAGCATCTGTAAATAGCAACGGACATGGTAAGCCAAGGAGCAAAAGAAGGCAATGTGAGGCAGCTAGGGAGCAATATAATTTTTAAGAGACTATAGATTAATTTACTATCTATATTCAGGGTATAACATAACCTTCTGTGAGAAATATAGAGATGCACTAAAATGCTATTAGTCTATTACGATTAAGTTTACCTAAAGAATATATAGTGGGTGAGGTAACGAATCAACAATGTTTTTTACATTTTCATTATCAATGCATAAGTGCTACCGTGAACAGGTGGATAAAGACAAATATCCTTATGAACAAGCCGAACAAGTCCACAAACAGCCAACTTTCAAAGCTGGGGCAGCTGACCTTGAGGCAACTCTAGCATTGTATTCCATCTTGGGATGATAGAACTCTGCAAGACCCCAATCAATAAGACGAAGCTGGCGTTTTTCATGGTCAATCATGATATTGTGAGGTTTGACATCTCGGTGCATGATACCCCGTGAATGACAATAATCTAGTGCCTACACAAATACCTGGAAAAGTTAAGACCATCAAGTTGAATGCAGCCTGAAATAGAGAGCTAGAACATTTAAATGTAAAAATGCAAAATAGACAGCTAGCTCAAGAAAAGAGAGCCAATTGGTCTGGGTTAGGTCACAAGACATGAGAAGATCATAAAAGAAAATATATAAAAAAAACTCTATCGGTGCGGGAAGGACAGAGAAGATCATCCTTCATACATCATACTATCATAGCACCACATACTCCATTTCTTTTGATCTTTATGATGCCCACGCAAATACATAAAGTCAGTTCATTTTTTTTTGCCCAAACTCCAAAATCCAAATGTGCATACGATGGTTCTAAATCACAAGGATACTCTTCACATGAATTATCAGCTATTGATATAATAAGACCATATTTATCGGCCCAATGCAACTCTTAGATTTTCTAAGGTCTGTGATGTGTGAGAAAAATCATGGGAATATAATTTTACTTCTCAGAATCAAACAGTGCACATGAAAATAAGTTAAGACTGAAATAGCTGAAGCATGAACAAGATGGCACAAGTAACAGATATGAGAAATTTTGAGGTCCAGATTCTTGCCTTTAATAATTCAAAAATATAATATCTGATATCATAATCAGATAGTGCAGGGTAGAGCACTTTGAAGTCAGTGTTATTGACATATTCAAAGATCAGACTGGGCGTCTTTGATTCCTCATCTCTGACAACATCAAGTAGCTTTACAATATTTGGTCCTCCATATAAGTTCTGAAGTATTTTTATTTCCCTCTTTATCTGGATGATCATTAAAGAAATCCGCATCAAATTGCTATGAAGTTACAGAAATCTAAGCAAGTAGAAGGAAAACACATAAACATCAATTTGCCTCAAGTAACATTAAAGTTTATTCAGTAAGCCTAAAAAGGATCAAATAACCACGAGTAAATGCCATAGAAAATTAAATTCACAGATTCTGCAACTCTTACATTTTTTTATATACAAAAGCCTTATAGGGATCCTTTTTGTTGTGAATCTGTTGAGCATGAACAGGATGATATGGTCATACAACAGTACTGTGCAACTACAATGCCTCCAACTAAGATAAACTAACCATGAATTTACTCAAACCACATTGCCTCATGCTCACTGACACCCTACTGGCTACATAGTAGAAGCGACTAGTCAACAAGGTAATGCTCGAATCTAACACAAAAACAGCTGAGACTGGTGGCCATTCATAAACTCCAACCTCATGCATGGCAGCCACTGCGTTTCCAATTTTATGATTCCGGTGGGTAGAAATGCAACAGCCACCATAGAGAGCATTGCAAACTTTTCCTCACCTTCTTCTTCTTCACGGGCTTGAGGATCTTAATGATGCATCTATCATCGCTTCCAGGCCGGAAGCCTTCAAACACCTCGCTGTACTTCCCCCTCCCCACCTTCCGCAGCACCTCGTACCCATCCTGCTCCCTGCACACACAGGAAGCACAGGAACATCAGAACGACAACCCTACCCGGCTACCCCACCCCCAAATCTGGAGACCACGGGTGAGCTGAGCTCCAGCTCCGTGTGCCTTACCCCCACTGGATGTCGAGCGACTCGTAATCCCAGTACTCCTTGGGCCGCTGCGCGTTGGCGTCCGCGTAGACGCGCGCCACGGAGGTGGCGCCCCCGGGGTGCCGCGTGGCCCGGCCGAAGCGGGGGGTCATGGGGAGCGGCGCCTCAGCTGCCGCGGCGTGGGCCGTGGGGGCGACGCGGCGGCGCCGGTGGTAGTGCGGGGCCGCGGTGGAGAGGAGGAAGCGCAGGAGGAGGCCGTGGGGCGCGGCGGTGGCGGCGGCTGCCGGAAGCGGGAGGACGCGGCTGCGCAGGGCGCACCAGGCCATGTAACCGCGGCGCCGAGGGGTCGAGGGCTCGGCGCCTCGGCCGTGGCTCGCGGTCTCGCGGATGGGTTCGCTGCTTCGCGCACGAAAAAAATCTCGAGAAAATATCCGATTCGCGAGCGTGTGCCGGCTTGGGCCGTCGGGTGACTGGATCGGGACATATTGGCCCAGCCCAGGACTACGAGGATGATGGAAGGTTTGGCCCGGCCGTACGGCCCAGCGCGGGGCAATCCCCACCCCTACTCGGAGCTCGCCAGCAAGTAGACGCCGGTTTCGCCTGCCACCCGCAACACGCCGCCGTCTTCCACCCCCTCTTCCAAAACGGACGAGGAAAAGCGAGAAAATCCCCTTGCTCGCGCGCGCGCGCGCGCGCTGCCATGGACGCGGGGGCTGAGGAGCTCCAGCTCCGCGACGCAGCTCGGTCCCAAGCACAGGTCAGTTTTGCCAAACCCTAGCACATCGCTTACCTCTAGTGGGACAAGCGACAACCATTTTTCTCAACTGGCATTGGAATTCCTCGCCGTATAGGTATAGCCTTGTACATAGTTCGTGCCACAAGCGCGCTGAGTTTAGTGAACTAAAATATCTTCTGCGGCTGATTTCGTGGTGATGGGGAAAGTAGGGTACTGTAGCCTTTCGTGCTTATACTTTCGACGTGCATTTTGGTTAGCCTGCACACCAAGAGGTGCCTAGTTGTTTAGTTCTCTATTAGTTCAGTCATTGCAGTTGTTCATGCTGGAGCTTGCAGCTTAAGCACGGGATGCGTTCAAATGACCATGCTCTCGTAATTACTAACATGTTTTCTATGAACTCACCTCACGTTATCCCCTATTAAGTTTCCTCCCTGCATGTCTGTCAGCATCAATAGTTGTCCAATGTTGGTCATTATAACAATTTTGGTTCAGTAATAGCATACATGCATAATCGCAGCTAACTATATCTACCCACTGTATCTGGAGCAGAACCTAGACCCTGGTCCTGTTGATAAATCTGTCCTCGTGGAACAGGAATTTCACAAATCAGAAGCTATATTTGTTGGGAAGGTAACACTTTAGACTTGTCCTTCAATTTTCATTTACCTGCTTATTTCCCATCAATGTGTAGTTCTCAGCTATTGGGTCTTTCGTGAGAATTTTTTTTGCAGTTATTGAACTTCTCTTGATTGCCGGCCATTTACTTCACCTGAAAAAATATGCAGATATACAAACCTGTAAGATTTATCGAACATGGCACCAGGCTTAACCAGTGGGAAGTGAAACATGAGGGGATGCTTGCGTTATTGCAGCGTTCTGGATTTTACCACCTGTCTTTATTGAAGCGGGTTCAGTTAGACCATGCATTGTTAAATGCATTGGTTGAAAGGTGGCGGCGTGAAACACAGACGTTTCACTTGCGGTTTGGAGAAATTACAGTGCTCTTGAAGGATGTAGCAATTCTTACTGGGCTTCGTGTACATGGTGCTCCTGTCACTGGCCCGACAAACTGTAATTGGGAGCAATTGTGCACACAGCTTCTGGGCCAAGAACCTCCACAGATCAAAGGTGGTTCTATCAACATTGCATGGCTGCATGACACTTTCAAAACATTACCAGAAGGTGCTAATCAGTCAGATGTAGAGTATGCTGCACGAGCTTACATTCTGTACCAAATCGGCTGCAGTTTATTTCCTGATCCGAGTGGAACTAGAGTGCACTTGCGATATTTGGCCCTACTCCGCGATTTTGATGCCTCAGGAGAGATGGCCTGGGGGGCTGCTGTTCTTGCCCACCTCTACAGAGAGCTTGGAAAGGCCAGCATGAAGGGCAAAGCAAACTGCTGTGCGTTTCTTACTCTTCTTCAGGTAGTATTAGTTTTGCAGAAACTTTCACCCTCAATTGATGCTAGAACTGATGTTCAATGCAACAAACATTGCAGATATGGGCATGGGAGCACATCCAGATTGGCTGTCCTGAACGGCTAGAGAATAAGATTCTACCCGATGATTGGCCCCTTGGATGCAGGTTTTCTTTTTCCCAGATTGCTTTTCATTACCACTTCCATTTACTTCAATATATGCTCCATGATATGAAAAACACCTGATTACTAGGTGGAATGTTGCCTTCAAGAACCGTGAAAATGTCCGATCCATGGACCATGAGTTTTACAGGCATGGGCTTGATACTATATCAGATTGTCAGGTATGAGTTTCATAACTTCAAGATGTGCATTTGTGCTGTTAGGTGCTCATTAAAAGAGGTAAAACGCTACCACTACTATATTTTGTGTGCTTTATAGATCACATGGGACCCATACACACCAAACCTGATAGCTGGGCTTCCTGCAATATGCACATTTGGATCCGCAGTTTGGCGATCAAGGACTCCGTTAATATGCTTCCAGATAGTGGAAATGCATGTGCCTGATCGTGTCTTACTGCAATTTGGAATGGTGCAGCACATACCAGACCCAGTTGAGGCTGTTGAACGTGTTACAATGCAGGGTAAAGCTGATCAAAATTGGCCTACTTACCATGATAAGTACATTAAGCAATGGCAGAACAGGCTCTTCTCTGTTGTTGAGCAACAGGATACAGGGATTTCAGATCCTACTCATCCAAGGAATTGTTACCTTGAATGGTATTGGCGAATTACACGTCGATGGATTTCCACTCCAGTTGAATGTCCAATTATATCCTATGAGTTATCTGGGCACGCTGATGAAGTTCTGGTAATAATTTAGAACGAATTTTGCACTCTATTTGTGCTAAATTTAATGTTTACATGTCATTGATAAATACTTTCAACCATGAGCAGGTTGATTTGGTAAGTACAGTACAGGGACGGATTAGAACTTTGTTACTAAGTGAGATTGATGTGAAAAGGATGAAGGAATCACTTACTGACATTGATGTGTACATCACTGTTAAAATGGCGGAGGCTAAGCAGGTTGCTCACCATATCCTAATGAATCTAGCTACTTAAATTGCAACAGACAACATATGCTTACGTCCTCAATTGTTGTGCAGATTATGCAAAGTGGTGTTCGAACTGGCATGGGA
Organism: Setaria italica; assembly: GCF_000263155.2. Classification (NCBI taxonomy): domain Eukaryota; kingdom Viridiplantae; phylum Streptophyta; class Magnoliopsida; order Poales; family Poaceae; genus Setaria; species Setaria italica. The sequence goes on from NC_028458.1 coordinate 4,810,364, forward strand.
ATTAGGAGTGCTAAATCAGCCATGATCTGTTCAAATGATGTGGATCCTACTCAGGCTACTGTTGCGAAGCTGGAACTAGTTGGTGATGATCATGTCGAGGGAAACACTATACTGCAATTGGACCAAATGAGGAGAATTCAACCCGCAGGAGGAACTGTTGATTTAGCACCTCTCATAACAGGTGATACCACTAGCAACAAAACTGAGGATGTGCATCCACAAGAAGATCCTCTTGATATAACAATGACAGAAGTAAATCTCCAGGACATTATTAGCACACCTCTTCAGGATGCTATGACAGATATTATGAACACATCTGCAGAGGATGCTACACTGGAGGATATTTCAGATTCAGATGTGAAGAATGGCTCTGCGTCCATAGAGACCGTGGAAGTGAAGGAGACTGGTGGATCAATGTACAACATTAAATCTACAAAAAGGTTACAGCTGAAATGCAGGAGTGTGCCAGTGCACCTTTGATCGATGGTAAAGTTGATGAAATCGTTAGTGTATTCATGTACAATTACAAGGTGGAGATCACTCACATGAATTTTGGTAATTGGCTGATTGCAGGTCAAGGAACGGTGTGTGACGCTTCAGTCCTTCCAGAATTCTACAAGATCTTGGGTGTATCATCAAATAAGGAGCAATTGCAGAAGATTACTGGTGCAGCTGAGAATGACGGTAGAATTGAGGAAGTTGTGGGGACAAGATCGGAGAATAGTACAGGTCCAGGAATGATGGGTCGACCTTTTAATGCCATTGAACCTGGAGATACCTTGAATACATCTATGAAGAAGTTAAGTTCAGTGCCAGGTCATGTTGAATGTCCCTCTGTCTCTGAACAGGAAGAACCTGATGCTGCAAGTCCAGGCCACGACAAACTGCAAGATGCCGTCCAGACACAGCCTGAGGATGTTGTTCAGGATGGAGTGGATGCTGTGCAAAATCAAATCTTTCAAGAGAATGCCAAGGACCCAATTGAAAATGGCCCTTGGCAAAAACCTGTTGCTACACCTGCTGAAGATTTGCTTATCAGTAGTGCTGGAGAGATAACTCAGAGAAGTGTTAACTCAGTCACTGGAGAAGGAAATAATACAATTGGAAGGGAGGAATCTGCTGGGAATGAGGACCTTGGCAATCCAGTTCCTAATGAACTATCTAAAAGGAGAAAATTGACGATTCCTTCCCACGAAAATTCTGAGTTCTGTTTAACAATAGAGGCTACTAAAATGGGAACTACGAAAACAGATGAGAAAACAGATCAGAATGTAAGAAGTGGCAGTGGCCAGTTGATAGCATTCACAAGAAGGAAAAGAAAAGCACTTATGCAATCATCACCCTGACTCCTAATACTATTTTGTTACTTACTTTAGGCAATATTTTCAGAAGCTTTTTTGTTTATGTATGTTTTAGTGTACAATGAATGTGAATTCAAAATCTTCTTACGGTATTTTGCCCTTTTAATATATGGAGCATCCACTATTGTTTGTCCTTTATCATTTACCTTAGTGAATCGATGCAAGTACACATTTTTATAATACTTTTTGTTGACTGCTCCTGTATCATGAGTCGTCAGATTTTTCAAACTCTTAGGCTGTTCAAACAAATATTGATGTATTTGGTGCTGAATTGGTTTTACTCTGCCTTTGAGAAAGAATTTTCTCATTTAATTATCCTTTTGCTGCATATCGCTGCATCAGCATGTTTGGTATCTGTAAACACAAAATTTGCTGGATATTTTCCTTTTAAGATTGCTTTAGTACATTTGGGAGCAGTCATGCAAGCGTTGGAAGCAAGGTCCAGGGTATTCAGCTCCATAATGAAGGTAGCAAAAACTTTTTTTTATGAAATAGCAAAAACATTTTGCTCTTCCTGGTTGATAATGCTAGTCCAATCACCTCGTTCAATTCATCACATCTCACATGCATGATTCCAGTTTGCAGATTATGCGTCAAGTTGATTTGGGCAGATTGGATGGATGGCTGTTTGCTTGTTGAGATGTACAGGTGGATGCAGCTGACAGAGTGACAGGTAGTTTTTTTCTGCTGTATAGCCAAGCGTCAAGCCACAGGAATATCTGAACCGAGATGCGACTAAGATAACCAGAATTGTTCGTCCTGTAATATTCTCTGACCCTCTTATCTTGCAGGAGACAGGAATCTAATATGCAGTCCCAGTATAAAAACATGGCACTTTCTAACCCTGCTGTTGCTGAATTATACCAGGTTTTGTCCAAAACCGAAAGATGCATTACCATTCAGTTGGTTCTTGTGCTTTAGTTTTTCCCCATTATATAGAAATCATGCACTTGTCTGTTCCCCCTAGATGACCTCCTTCACAAGAGTCAGTAAGATGTCTCCAGATTCATCACATGGAGGAGACACGGACAGGAAGGTGCTGTAGCAAGATCAAGAGGCTTCACCAGCTAATCGACCACAATGATTCATCTTGTGTCGGCCGCGCCTCTCATGCAATGAGCGCCATTCCCGACCGGGCACTGGCCGCAGGCCTCGCGTCATGGTCGCTGCGCGTGGTGAGGCTTTTTTCCGATGTGAGCCTGTATCAAGGCATGGGGTGATGGGGAGGTGCGAGGTCCCTCGGTCCAGGGCTCGTCAGCTGTGAGCCTGTGAGCCCGTCGTCGGTCGCGCTCTGCAACTGCAATGATGGCTGCCCGCCTCGTGTCCGTGACTGCAGTGAAGCGCCCCGGTTCATGTCACCCCTCGCTTTCAGCGCTCGTGCTGTGTTTGCTCCTCGCTCCGTGTGCATCAGGTCGTCGTCTTGTCGTGATCTGCTGTGCTTTCACTGAAACCCATCCTGGTCAATCACCACTGACCACTGCGCCATGGGTAATTTGCACAGATTGTGAAGCAAATTGAGAGTCTGGTTTATGGCCACACGCGCTGTTTCTTTACCGGCTGTGCCTGGATTTTAGAGCCGAGTAATTCAGTTTTTGGAAGCTTCGAAGCACCACCGAGGCCCGGAGGGACAGATCTTGTCTCAACGTTGATGCCAACGGACTAGGATTCATGGACGAACCAACGAACAAACCATATATCATTCCGTTTCTTAGCCATGCTAGGTTTCCACAATCATGAAATCACATGAGAGCAACCTGCATCCATACGCTGTGGAGCCACCCAGTTGGATCGGCGACAAGAAACCATGATACCCCAAAGTCACGATCTGTTTCTTTCGAAGGTGAGCAATCTAATGCACTGCAAGAAGTTATATTGCATTGCCCTGGTGGTCATTAGTCATCTGATGTGAACAAAAAGAACCCAATCTAGCTAGTTAGCTCTAGCCTAATCCTCAGCTAAAACCAACAAAATGAGATACATCTATATACATTGCATTCCATCTGTTCTGCTCTGGCTAGCTACATCAACTCAGCAATCATAACTAGAGGGCCATATTCATGCCAAGACTACTGGAGCTAGACTAGGTAGCATCTTCAGAGGAGTCAGATTGCTCAGTGGGCACCAACCAAGCCACCAGAATCTGCAATTGCACCTACATTCTTCCGTTAGTGGGGGTTATAGTAGTCTGGCTAGGTATGCATGGACCTCCTGTCAGTTGTCTGTACTCTCTGTCCTTGTAGGCTACAGTACTTGACCTGTTTCAGCAAAATAATTGGGATGCGCACATTAGAAATGCTATAACTACAATAGCATAGGGTGACCAAATGTGGGTGGGCCTCAGTACTTACATGCATTGTTGCAAGTGTGGACAGCAATTCTCTGGACTGCTCCATTAGAGTGCCCTCTTGGGTAGCAACTTTGGAAAGATCAGAAACCAAAATACTTGTTCCAGCAAGCTGCAGACCGAGAGGTGATTTCAGTTAAACAAAGTAACAAATCCAGCATCACAAAAAATATTTTACCAAATGTAAGCATCTCAGAATTTTGCTGTATTTTTTGTGCATGCCTCAAACAAGTGCACATGTTTTTTTGCTTGGTGATTGCAAAGTTGAATACTATGATGCTCGGAGCTATGAAACTAATTCAGTTGTAGGTCTTCAATTGAACCCAACTAGGAAATACGTAATGAGGATGCACTTTATCCTACAGAGACCCTCAAGAACAGAGAAATTTCTTGTGCTTCAGAAACTTGGGAAGGTTTTTAAAGCCATCTAATCTGGGAAACACCTGCCTGAGATCAGATTAACTCTCAACCCTAACAATCCATCATGATCAGACAACTTGGAAAGCCTTATTGTGAAGGGTGCTAGTTCTATTCTACAGGGCCCCCGATCATAAATTAAGAAAATGTATTGGTGGAAGAGCAACTGGTGACAAAGAAACTGGAACAGGAAAGCAATTCAATGTGCACAGCACCTTAGCCAATAAAGTACATATTGAACTTCCTATTGTTTGCATGATATCAACAGCAGAGCCAACGGCATTTTTCACATCTTGGATATCAGCCTGCAAATACAAAGTAGGAAAGAAGAACTTCAGCTTTGATACGCAGAACAGAAGGGAAACATGTGGAAACAATTTTGTATAATGGTGTTCTAATTACAACCTTTGCTCCATCAGTAACAGGAAGGCACAAAATGCTGGCAGTTAGAGCTTCCACAATTCCAGATAAAGAATCTGTATAGTCCCTCTCTAATAAAGACCATTCTTCAAGATATGCCATCTGTATCAAGCAATTTTCGTTAGATTTTTACAAACAAGGCAAAGGCGAAAAGTGAATTGCTACCAGGCTAAGATATGACTGGCCAAAATTTGTTAGTAGTTAATTTAAGTACTATAATAGCTTAAAGTTATATCTAAGGCTCCGCTACAGAGTCTGTGTGCTGGTGAGCTGGTCTTTCTCCCTTTTTTAACTTTACAGTTGTTCACAGGAAAGGGCCATGTGCAATCTATTGAGCAGAGGAAATAAGCATCAGAACAGCTAATCCTGCAATTACATGGTCCTACCGTTACATCAATGAGAACACCTAGTGGACTGGCTGTGCAGATATTTGAAATATGTATTCAGATGGGCATGGCCCTGTGCTAATAGCTACCTGGTTCTCAGTTTTTTCAGAGACTTCTTTTCTTTTTGGCATAATATTCTCTTGCTAACAATGTCCGGCAGGCTGGCCCAATGGTAGCAAGACATGGAGAGTAATTCATGATAATCAGATTTACTATACTATCAGAAACCAAGGCTTCTAAAGGTAACCAAAACAAGGTCATGTGGATGTATGAATAAAGCAGTGAACTGCCTAGTTGCAATCTTGCAGAGAAAACTGAATAGGTGATTCTTACCTGTCCCTTTAGAACTGTCATGAGTTTCCAATTGTTTCGGTATAACTGTAGCTGGAATCTCTTAAGAGCAACAGATTTACGCATCCCTAGGGTAGTAATCCAGGCATCAGATAAGAATTTCTGGTGAAAAGGTCAAAGAAGAAGAGTTATTGAGAAGTAATAAGGTATAAAAGACAACATTAGCTATAGAAAACAATCTGCTTGAAATTCAAACTTCTGCCCAGAAATATTTTGAATTAAAATAGTTACAGCCAGACTTCCATTTGCCTATGAACAGGTGCAGAATACAAACACCCATTCTAAAAAGTAAAGAACATGACATAAATCGGCGTTCCATCTGATACACCCACCCTGAGCAGATCCTATTTATATTAGTTTTGTTTACAGCTCCAACATAAAGGCATGTCATTGTCAAAGCTTTTCTGGTTCTGTCTTTCCAACTGTTATATTTTTTTTCTGTGTATGTTTGTGTGACAACTACTCTTCACTTCAGAGAAGACCTGTGAGGATGCTTTCTATCTGATATACATAGATTGCCTGGTTCGCCTTTAGTGAAGAAGCTACTCCCAAGGAATTTTAAAAACTTTGATAAATATAAAAATAAGGATAACATAAACTATGGCAGAAAAGACAAAGGTAGTTACAACCAAACTGTGTACATTACACAAATTTGCTTTTGAAAATAAGTGAATCAAAAGGTAAGTGTGAGCACACTGCGCCTACTGTCCTGCATATAGCTAGCCCAGATTGCATATGCCCCCCCCCCCTCCTGAATTTAATCAATTGCATCTTGCACAAATCATTGATGAATGTTAATTTGAATAAATCAAGCAAGTTATAAAACCTAAATCTACAGCCATGAACACATACTGCTGAGTTCTGAGATGTACTGCTATTTATATTAATTATACAGGAGAAACAAAATTCACATATTAGAATTTAATAGTCCATACGTGCTTTTGTAAAGAACATACATACTCACCTCTGCAGTCAATTTCTGTGCAGCAAGTGCAGCATCAGCCTGTGCATTCACACACCGCCACTGCAACTGCCGATTGGACAAAATTCTCAATAGGTGCTCACAGTCGACCTTACTACCCCCATGCCACCTCCTCCTCGCTTCACCATTTATACCATAACCGGATGAACTTCTTCCCTGATGATCCCAAGATGAAGTGCCTGACCCCACAGAGTTTCTTGCCCGTGATGGACTTGACATCCTCCTCGATGGATTACCTGTAAGCTTACTTGGTGAAGATTGCCTGATTGGCCGATTCAGTGGAGATGAAGCAAAGCCATTTAACAGTGATTTCTTGACCGGCGCTGTCCTTGGAGATGCGGCCAATCCAGAGGTATACGGCAAGTATGGTGTGCCTGGATCTGCAAATCTTTGCGACCTGCTGGCAGCAGCATCCTGCAAGAACCGTGCGGGCACACTCATCCCCTTAGACGACTGGCGTCCTCTGTGGGATATGCCAATACCAGCATCCTGAGACCCCGAATTGCTCCCAGACGACACACTCTCTGTGTCAGACGACATCAGGTAGTCCCCACTGTCAAATGAGGAACGTCGACCCCCCTCCTCAAACACCATGGACTGCCGCAGCGACCGGACAGCAGCAAGGACAGCCGCGTCCCTCTTGTGCAAAGAGCAATCCAAGCTTTTGGTAAGCGGATTTCCCTCAAACCCCTGCGACAACCTCGCGGACATTGGCCATCTGTGGTGGGTATGGCCCCCGCCCTCAAACCCCTTCCCCCTCTCCGGCACTGTCCCCATAGCAGGCCTCCTCCTCTCCGGCGTGATGACCCCCGCCGCCGAAGCCACCGGCCGCCGCGACGGAGACGGGGATGTGGCCGGCTTCACCTTGCTGGTCTCGAAGGAGAAGGACCGGCCCTGGAACGCCACGGAGAGGCTCCTCGTGGTGGTGGTGGTGCCGGCATTGGGCCCCCCGGCCTCCCCGACGGCAGCATTGCCCGCCGGTCCCGGGCGCGGGCGGTCGACGGAGACCGAGCGCCTCGGCAGCGGCGACGCGAAGCGGCGGGAGGGCGTGGAGGCCGAGGTCGAGGTGGAGTTGGAGCTCGAGGAGGTGGTGGTGGTGGAGGTCGAGGTCGATGTGGAGGTGGATGTGGACCTGGAGGAGGGCGCGAGGAGGTAGCGGGAGGAGACGGCCTTGGCCTTGGGCTTGGGCCGCGCGTCGCCGGCGTTGGCGTTGGCGTTGGACTTGGCCGGGGAGAGCGCGGAGGAGGCGCGGCGGCGGTGCGGGGACGGCGACGGGTTGAGCCGGGGCGCGGCCGCTGCTGCCCCGGCGGCCACCATGGCGCTCAGATCTCGCGGAATCTCCCCGTGGTTTTTGGGGTTTGTGGGGTTTCGCTTCGTTTCGTTTCAAGATGGGGGGGGAGCGGAGCGGAGCCGACGCTGCACGGCCGCGGAAGTGGAGTGGGGAGCCAAGTGAAACATGGGCGAAGGGAAGGGGATGGGGTCCGTTCCCTTCCGTCGCAAGGGCAAAAAGGGAAAAGCAAGCGGAATAAAGGGCCGGTGCCGTCTGCTGGTGGCCCGGTGGGGCGGCGGAGGAAGCAGCAGGTCAGCTTGACGCCCGGTGACCCGCCCGATAATGGCTGCCGCTGGCCGGCTGGGCCTGGCCGCCTGGGCGTTCTCCAAAACCAGACCATGCCGCCGGCGTCAACCCGGCCCCGTGCCCCCAGCGATTTCTCGCGTTGCGCCTACGTTTTCCTCGTCATGGGCTCACCACGGCACGTGCCCCGGCTTGACGAAACGCTCGCGCAGCGAAGACGCCTCATGTGGCCGGCTCGAGCTGTCCCGTGGCAATTGGTTCACGCGACGAGCCGACGACGGAGTGGAGACGGCGTAGGGGGGCGGGCTGACACCATCATTTCCCCCGACGCGCCGGCGCGAGGGGAGACGGGCCCTCCGAGGGCCGAGGCTCTAAACAAAGCGCGGGCAGGGGAAAATGTGCTCCTGCTACTAATTTATCCGCTGCGTGATTGGCCGTTTGGACCTTTGCGCCTTTGCCTCCACGCACTCGCCTAGGAAAAATACAGTTTTTTAAAGATTTGGATAGATACTTTCCTGCCTCAGTAACCTAGGAAAATTGAAGTTTTAAGATTGGGATAGATGCTACCTTGCCTCGGTGGTCAACATAATGGAAATGGGCTTGACTAAAAAAAACACAGAATGCAAATGCACAGATACCAGGGATGCTCCGGGCAAAATTCATGTGTGCCCGAACAGCCTCAAATCAAGCTGTAGCTCAAAGCCATAAGAAATACTGTAACTGTATCTCAGTGAAAGAAGTGTAGTTTCAGGGCCTGTTTGGCTCACTAGTGTTAAAGTTTAACACCCGTCACATCGGATGTTTAAATGCTAATTAGGAGTATTAAACATAGGCTAATTATAAAACTAATTGCACAGATGGAGTGTAATTCGCGAGACGAATCTATTAAGCCTAATTAGTACATGATTTGATAATGTGGTGCTACAGTAACCATTTGCTAATGATGGATTAATTAGGCTTAATAGATTCGTCTCGCGAATTAGCATAGGGTTCTGCAATTAGTTTTATAATTAGCTCATATTTAGTTCTCCTAATTAGCATCCGAACATTCGATGTGACACTGTTAAAGTTTAACACCTCGTATCCAAACACCCCCTCAGTAACATCGTGATGCAGGCACGAGTAAATATAAAATCCCGTATAGGAACAAACTGTCACGTGCGGTATCTACAAATGGGACAAGAACCTTGTCAAGTTACTGCTGACTGCTAGGAGGCGAACGAGCGCATCAACAGTGGATTCACTGTTGATTGATTTTACTGGCGAATGGAACAGACGGTGCGCGGCTACGGGCCGGACGCAGGTGTCGTCGTGTCGAGCCTCCTGCAGTCTGCAGCAGCTCTACAGTTCTTAATCTTTTTTATAACATTATCGAGGCACACTTTGGCAATAAATATTCTGGTGTACTGCTAGTTTAATGTTAATACGTCTTGTTGTGTTTAAGAATGACACGGGGGAGTCAACTTGGTCCGATCCTGTCTCGTCCATTTGCATATAACGGTATGCAGTATTGTGTAGAGACAGTAGAGTTGCAAGGCTCTCGATGCTGATTCTTTTATTTTTGCTACATTTCCTAAAGCTACAGCTTTGCTGTGGTCTTGTGGAGTGACCGCTGCAGACCGTGCTCGACAGATAGACGTCCCTGTTAACTAACGGTGTAAGCATGCAATCTCCATTAATTCAGTCATGTAGTAAACCCAGCAAAGCGAGCTTGGGGCGTGCGCGTGGGGCCGCTACATGAGTTGCGATCCATGTGTGGTGGACTGCCACTACGACGCTGTCACGACCGCTTTCCGTTAAGGCTTGCCCAACTTTGGGGTGTCCAAAATACTGTAGCAACACTGTAGCGTTTCGTTTGTATTTGTGAATTATTGTCCAAATATTGACCAATTAGGCTCAAAAGATTCATCTCGCAAAGTACAACAAAACTGTACAATTAGTTTTTTATTTCGTCTACATTCAGTACTCCATGCATGTACCGCAAGTTTGATGCGATGGGGAATCTTCTTTTTGCATAGTGCCAAATTTGGGATTTGGGGTGAACTAAACAAGGCCTAAACCACTTTGTCCTTGTTTAGTTGCCCAACTTTGAACAACCAAAAATGTTGTAGCGTAACTGTAGTATTTCGTTTGTATTTGTGAATTATTGTTCAAATATTGACTAATTAGGTTCAAAAGATTCGTCTCGCAAAGTACAACAAAATTGTACAATTAGTTTTTGATTTCGTCTACATTCAGTACTCCATGCATATATCGCAAGTTTGATGTGATGGGGGATCTTCTTTTTACATAGTGCCAAAGTTGGGATTTAGGAGAATAAACAGACCTTTATCGTCACGTAGGGCCCGTCTCCGCATGACGGCCCCGAATCTGCACGGCACGCCGCGCGCGGCTGGGTCGGCCACCGTACGTTACTCCGGGGCCCTGGATGGCGGCACGCGCGGCCGAAAAGCCCCGATCCAGGCGCCGCCGCGGCCGGCCGGCCGCGGGTACGCTACGGTTTGGAGCGCGCGGCGGCTGGTTAGCCTCGCGCGACCTGCTATTTTAAGCTCGCTTCCACGTACGCGCCCGCGCCCGCGCCCCCGTTTGGTCGCTTCGGTCCGCCGGGCTGCGCTCATGGTTGGATCATTGGATGCTGCCGCGCCGCGCCGTGTTGGAGTCGGCACAACTAGACGAGCTCCGACAAGTGTATGGTTGCCAATATTCTTTTTAGCTCTGCGGGGTGCTGGGCTGCCTTCCTGCAGGCAGCGGGGCCTTGTTTCAAAACGACAGAGCCTCTGTATACGGATGCGCTCCGAGTGTTCGACACGACTGCCTGGGCATGATTTTTCGAGCTGCGGTTGGGTGCCGCTCTGCATGGTCAGGGGATGGGACCTCGACGTGCAGCTGAAGCTGGAATCGCCGAGTTCGATCGGCCAACAGTCCGGCACCCGTGACCGTGAGGGGACCTGATCTTTGTGGTCTTTGATCATTTTGCTAGAGGCTATATATACGAAGAGTTTGTGAAGCTGGAAGTTTCATGTCGGCAATTGTACATGCACATCACGTAACCCATCATCTGACATAATTACCTGCTCACTCCTATTCATTCCACGTTAGAAATTGTTTTAGTTTGATACAGTACACGTCTATAAACCTAAAAAGTTCAAAACGCCATATATGATTCATTGATCCTACAAAAAATGACGCATTACGATCCAATTAGTGGTTCATCAATCGAACGCCATATAATTTGGTTGGAACGGAGTGAGTATTACCTGACTCTACAAAAAATGACACGCATTACGATCCAATTAGCGGTTCTTCAATCGATCGATATCCTAAAAAAATCCAAATGATAGCCTCCGTTGAAGCCCCCCCGATCGAGCTGTCGAATCGAGCACTCAATCCATATGCGTGCACCGTGAAGCAAGCTACCAAGCTACGAGCGTCTTTCTTCGTTAGGCGTTGCTTGAGGAGGAAGCTGCGGCCGGCCGGTCCATCCCTTTGCGAGACTTGTGCATCACTGTTCTTGTGCCTGCCATCATTGACTAATCGCCTTTTTTGGCCCGCCCAGTGTGCAGCCGAAGCAATGCATCATCCGGTGACCGATGATAGGCTGTAACGACGGTTCGGGATGCCAAATGCCATTGCCATCGCGATTTAGGCTGGCTACCTGGTTCTCGTTGTGAAATGATGCGACCACCTTTCTTTCACAGTGGAAAACGAAAAGCTGGCTGCACAGGTGCTCATTGACAGGACATCACTCACTCACTCACCGATGAAGTTGGAACTGAAAACCTGATACCATCGGACACCAGAAGGATATTTTGAGCTTTTGTGGACCACTCTGGTTATTTTTGGAAAAGAAAAAAAAAGTTCTTTCGACGTCCCATGTATCGCCGTAGTTTAAGTTTCATCCCTCGAGTGTAAAATCAGCTATCCCGTACCCTGACCTGTACAATACTGTGCAAATCACGTCCTTCTACTGGTGGTTTCGCATGACGTGGCATGGGGCCCACACGTCAGGCAACCAGGTGGCAATGGGCCCCACATGCCAAGTCACTTTATCCTCCCCTTCTCTGTAGGGCGTGGCCATCGGCGACGGCCCGATCCACTCCGTGGCCGGCCATGACTGGCGATTATCTCGCCGGCGGCGACGAAGTCGCCACCTACAGCACCAGTGCGAAGCGGCGCATCAATTTCGCGAAACCCTAACCCTAGGCGGCCAGCGGCGAGCAGGATGGCGGTCATGGCCGCGGCGGCGCTCTGGCGGCCACACCTGCGAACGCGCAGAGTTGGGAAGAGCTTGGGCGCTAGTGGGTCACGAATAGCCCACCTGTGTGCTACGTTCGGGCGGAGGAAGACCGGAGGTGGCTGTCGACGTCGAGGTGGCTTGCGGTGGCTCGGGAGCAGTGGCGGCCGGGAAAACCCAAATACCCGCTGGAGGAGTGGATGGGGGCGGCGCGAAGCTGGCTGAGGACGGATCTTGGGAGGTGGTTGAGGTGTGTACTGCAGTGATTTGAAGATGGGGGAGCGTAATGGACGAATTTGGCCGGCGGGTCTCGGCGGTGCAGCTCGGCACAAAAGACAGGCAAGGCGGCCAGCAATCTGGGTCTCTAGATGGGTTGGGAGGCAGAGGGTTGTTGGATACGTGAGTGTGCCGGAGGAATCGATGAGCGGTGCCACGAGCTCGTCGATTTTTTATTGGCTTGCGGCGACCGGCGACTGAACTCAGAACTGTGGCAGAGTGCCGACGAGGCCACGGCTGCCGCAGCACGCCGCTTCTGGCTTGCCAACATGGCGTTGCTCCAACTAATCAAAGCATGTGCAAACAAAGAGCTTACATTAGTAATCCTTGCCATCTGAGCAGGAATATCTTCCGTGCGAGTGCCAATATGAGCACCGAGATCATCAAGATTAAGTTTGGCGCAACAGAGCAGAGTGAGAGTTGGAAGAGGAGGCAAGGCCGGGCGTTCGAGAGGTTAAGGGCGAGCTGCGGCCGAATCCGGGCGAAAAGGCGTCCAGGTGCAGGGGCTCTTCGCTTTGATGGCCGAAGGCGTGGCCCGACGAACGGTGGGTATCACTGTATCAGAAGGGCGGCGGAGCAGGGAGTACAACGGGAGGGGAAGAAGAGAGGGAAGGAGGAGAGAGAACACATTACAGGTGGGGATCCAGTACCACGTCATGTAAAACCATCGTACAAACGGTTTTCAAAGTTGAGGGATGTCCGATACCTGATTTTGAATACGAGGGCTGATGCACGAGGGACGTTGAAAGTCTTTTTTTCCCTTGGAAAAACCATTCGCAGGAAGTTGGGGCCATAGGGTTTACCAAGCTGGTCCTTGTTAGGCCCAATTATCCAATGGCAGGGCGCGAATTGGCCATTGGGCTTTTATTACAGAAACTAGGCTGTCGGGCCGGCAGTATCAATGCCATGCTGGCCTTTTCAGGAGTATACTACTTTCATAAGCACGTCACAGGCCATAAAGTTAAAACTACTGTCGTCACATCCGTAAAGAAGAAAAATTTGCGTCACATCAGGAGTCTTTCCATCGTGTTTGATACACCCGCTAAAGTTAGCACCTGCCACATCGAATATTTGATACTAATTATAAGTATTAAACATAGGTTAATTACAAAACTAATTGTACAGATGGAGTTTAATTCGCGAGATGAATCTATTAAACCTAATTAGTCCATGATTTGACAATATGGTGCTACTGCAACCATTTGCTAATGATGGATTAATTAGGCTTAATAGATTCATCTCGCGAATTAGTTCAGAGGTTCTGCAATTAGTTTTATAATTAGCTCATGTTTAATCCTTCTAATTACCATACGAACATCCGATATGACACTACTCAAGTTTAGCCCTCGATATCAAGCAACCTCCTGCTGATATAAAAAAAACTCTTATTCACATCACCAATAACAAAACTTTCGAAGTCGTTGATTCTTCAAAAAGTAGCTTGATGCCTTTTGCTATCTGCATTATCCTCCTCTCGAGAAGAACATTTTTGGACCTCTTTGGTGGCACAAGAAAAGGCTGCTGCACACATAAAAACCTTTACTCCAACTTCGAAAGCCCTATGATGTTCGTACACCCAAAATAAAACTTGGACATTAAATGTTATCTTAGAAAATCCTCTGATTTAACATAACAGGTGAACCGTAGTACATGAACAGTGTAACTGACCAGAAGGCTAGTCAGCGGAGCTCAGCTCAGCTTCCTCTCTAGTATTCCAGGTGTCCCAATCAGACGCGCAAAAGTTTCAGTGTTTGATAACATGATCACATCGTACACCCGCAGACCACCCAGCTCAGGAACTGCACAGAGGAGCAAAGGTTTCGCTCACGGGATTTAAGGAGCGTTTGGATACCAGGAGCTAAACTTTAGCCCTGTCACATCGGATGTTCGGATACTGATTAGAAGGACGAAACATAAGCTAATTACAAAATTAATTGCAGAACCCCTATGCTAAATTGTGAGACGAATCTATTAAACCTAATTAATCCATCATTAGTGAATAGTTACTGTAGCACCACATTATCAAATCATGGACTAATTAGGCTTAATAGATTTATCTCGCGATTTAGCCTAGAGGTTGTGTAATTAGTTTTATAATTAGTCTAGGTTTAATACTCCTAATTAGTGTCCAAATATTCGACGTGACGGGGGCTAAAATTTAGCCCCCTCCTCCCAAACACCCCCTTAGTTGGGTTCCACAGATCAAGGGTTGTTTGATACTGAGCTAAAAGTTTAGTCCGTGTCACATCAAATATTTGGAGGTTAATTAGAAGGGCTAAATATGAGTTAATTATAAAATTAATTACACAGATGGAGGCTAAATGACGAAACGAATCTATTAAGCCTAATTAATTCATCATTAGCAAATGGTTATTGTAGAAGCACATTGTCAAATCATGGACTAATTAGGCTTAATAGATTCGTCTCGCCGTTTAGCCTTCATCTGCGCAATGAGTTTTGTAAATAGTCTATGTTTAATACTCCTAATTAGATCTAAACATTCGATGTAATGGGGACTAAAGTTTAGCCCGGGATCCAAACACCTCTAAAGTTAGTCCCTATCATATCGAATGTTTAGATACTAAACTAATTACACAAATCGAGGCTAATTCGCGAGACAAATCTATTAAGCCTAGTTAATTCATAATTAGCACATATTTACTGTAGTGTCATATTGTCAAATCATGGACTAATTAGGCTTAATAGATTCATCTCGCGAATTAGCCTTCATATGTGCAATTGGTTTTATAATTAACTCAGATTTAATTCTTCTAATTAGTATCTAAATATTCGATGTGACAGAGAACGTAGTCCGTGGAACCGAACACCTCTCTGTCTGACGTCAGCTGTCACACCACAAATCCGCACGTGCCCGTTGACCGCCGCCGTTTCCCCTCTCGGCCCAAACAGCCACCAACCAGACACCACCCCCGCTCCCCCTCCCTGCACCGCGCCCCATACACCCGCGCCCGCTGACACTCCTCCCCGCCAACCCCCCTCGCGTCGCCCACGACTCGTCGTACACCCGGTCCTCCCTCCTCCGCTCGCTGAGTTCGTTCCCCTCCCCCTCTCCCCGATCGCGCAGCTGCGACGAAACCCTAGCGGCGAATTCCCCCGCGGGATCGAGGATTCCAAGTAAGTTCCGCTCCCCCTCGCGCTCCATTTTCCCCAAATTCGTTCCGCACCCTGCTCGTTCTGTTAGATCTGAGCACCCCGGGGCTTGCATCGCTAGGGTTCCGATCGGGGGCGAGCGCGGGAGCCGCATTCCGGGAGCGGGGGATGGCGACCTGCCGCAAGATGGCGCGCGTCGACGTCGCCGAGCTCAAGCAGCGCCTGGTGAAGCGGCTCGGCAGGCAGCGGGCCGGCAAGTACTTCGCGCACCTCACCAGGCTGCTGAATCTGAAGCTCACCAAGGTGGAGTTCGACAAGCTGTGCTTCGCCACCATAGGCAAGGATAACATCGCGCTGCACAACGCGCTCATCAGGGGGATCATCAGCAATGCGCTGTCGGGGGTGCCGCCGCCGAGTCGGCAGGCCGTCACGGGGCAGTCGGGGACGACCACCGCCCCGAGCGGGCAGTGCGTGGGCGTCGCGCTGCCGGTGGTGGGGAATGTGGGGGCGGTCGTGGATTCTGGTGATGGCGAGCTGGCGAGGGAGAGGGGGGCGCCGGTTGGGAAGGTGGTGTCTGTGGAGGATGGGGAGGAGGTGGAGCAGGTCAGGTCTGCTCCGTGCGTCCAGAGTCGGAGCCCGATAACGGCGCCATTGGGGATCTCTGTGGCAGGGAGCAGTGGTCTGAGGATGCGGAGGAGGATGGATGATCCGGCGCCGTCGTGCTATGATTCTGGCCATTTGCTGGACACGGCTACTTTGTGCGAGGGGTTGAAGAGAAGGTTGCACAGTGATGGCATTGGAGTGACGGTGCAGGGTGTTGATGCTTTGAATCGTGGATTAGATGAGTTCTTGAGAAGGTTGATTAAGCCGTGCATGGATTTGTCAAGAGTGAGAGCCAGCAGTAGAAGAATTGGTAAAGTCAATGAGAAGTTTACTGGTAGAATGAATGGCTTGCAACAACCAAATCTGGGTTATTCTACAACCTTGCAAGATTTTGCAGTTGCTGTTCAATCTGATCCACATTCGCTTGGTCCAAATTGGCCCACACAAATCGAGAAGATACAGACAATGTCATTTGGAGGAGAATGAACCAGATTGCCCTGTAGTCGATGAACCTCTCAAAACGAGATGCAGTTTGCTGGCAGTGAAGTAAATGAAGCGGCAGACAAACAACAGGGCTACAAAATCCGAGTATTGCAGTACTCATGAGCAAGAAAGTCCAAGGCCTTACAAGCGAACAAATGGAGTTGTAATGGACAGTTTAGCATAAATTCTTTCTTGGGAATATATAGCCATCAATAATAAATCGAAGAATCAATAGGGTTGGCTGATGTCCTGATCAAGCTGAGCAACTCGTCGACATATATACCCTCAGTTCTTGGCACAAAAAGCATGTTCTCATAGTACTTTAGAGATTTGTTGTGATGTTGTAATAGAGCATTTTTCCCTTGTTACAAACTCAATTGGAATCATTTTTCGCAGTGATCATAAGCCGATGCCTTCAATGGCTCATTGCTCTTGTACATTATATTCAGATTATGGCTATGACTCCTTGCAATTAGGATACAAGTTTTTCCCCGGTTGAATAAATATATAAGCTTTGTTTGCTCAAGGACTTCAAATTCTCTCCTATGACTGGAATGTAAATGTTTTAAACATGTATGTAACTGAATTACAGTTCATGTCATCCGAAATTTATGATATGTACTTTTCTAATTGAATCAATTCGAACTGTTGATTTCACTACTCCTATTACTGTAGCTCTTATATTCAACTATAGAAGAATGTCATATTCTTTGTTGAAATCTGTTTACTTGAATACAATATACATCTTGGTCCAAGAATCCATGAACTGTTCAATAGTTGTTCGAATGTTTATTTGGTAACATTTTTAGTATTGTTTTGGACTAGCTATTTTTCAGCGTGAACTTTTCAGCATGTGGTCTGGTCCCATTCGAAGATTGCACCTGTTCTTTCAGCAATTTATATCTCAGTTGAGTAGTTCAAGTTGCATTACATCATATACTTTGTTTTTATGACGCTTGCTTGTCTTGACCATGTTCTATTTTCATTATCTTACTAAAGTGGCATAGTGAGTGACTGTAACATGATGATTTTTAGTTCTGGCTATACTCTTTTGTCGAAGCATGGTGTCTTTGTTGAGCTTTTTGCTATATTTATCTGACATGAAAAATGTGTTCATACACTTTAATTTAACTCTTCCTGCAAATAATCTTTGCTTACAGAGTATTTGTCAGTTGTCTTATTATTTGAGGATTCCAGACTCCAGAGAGGTGCTACCCCTTCGAAATCAGGATAGCCAGAAAGACATTCTGAATGCAACCAGGTGAGAATATCCTTAATGGAAGCTGGTTAGAATAACTGCACCAAATGTGGTTTGGTTGACAGACTGGCTTTGAAACTGGATCCCAATATTCTGCTGTCTTGGATCTTAGAACTCCTAAGTCTTATGCAGTTGAGAAATATTGCCTTCCCCCATTCTGATGTGCTAGTAGCGCCCATCATTTTCTCGAGATCTAGTGCATTTGCATTTCTTTTGTGATTGGTATTGCTGAACTCTTGGATGTCATCATCTGATTCATGTTGATCTAATCTTTGATGCCAAACAAGTAATCAAAAGGTGAAAAATTCTGGAATAGATTGTAAACCAAAGTGATCACCAGTTCTGTTTTGTTCTGCCTATTTTACTGGGCTCCGTAGTCACGAGCTCACAATCATGAACGGGATGATTTCTGGTTACCGTTGCTGAGGACACTTTTACCTGTTCCCAAGTGAAAAGTAACTACGAAGTAACAAGATTATTGTGTACAAGGTGCTTTTTTCTTAATCTGTATGCCTTTTTTTTTTCGAAACAATTGATCTACACGCGCTGAACACTGCACGTGCCATTCTGGGCATCGGCTCAGCTTCCTTCTACCCACTTCTTGTTTCTCTTTCTTTTTTGCGAAAGCTTGTGCTATAGATTCCGTTAGATGATCAGAATTGGAACAGAATACAGTACGTATTAATGATTAAAAATGAATTATGCTGCAAAAGGTGCCCCCTGAATATCTCACGACGGATGCGGTGGTTTCAGTTCTGCCGAACCGTGTTAGCTCTTTGGTTGCCCAGGCTTAAAAAATACTGATATTCTAGGTTTCTACGAAGCCGGTATCGGACAGATCTTCATGGCCTGATACATAATGCTCCGTATAAAGGACAAGACGATTCTAAACTTATAATTCGGACAGGGTGGAGATAATAAACAAAAAAACTTGTCGTTTTGTACTTCACACTTTTAAACAATCATTGCTATTTTTGCATCAACTTCATTAAAACTCAAAATACATGCTCACATTTTTTTAAATAAAGAAGTTTATGCACACATTGCAGTATTTATTTATAAATGGAAATGCCACCATTCAACAAATACGGCACGAGGTTCTTTCTTTCCCCCAACTGTCGTGGGTTTTTTTCTATTCTTGAAAAAAAAACTCACTCCAGATCATTATCCATTTGGATCATCTCTGGTGAGAAGCTTTAAGTTGCTAGCTTTTCTTTTACCTTTTTCCCTCGTGAAGAAATCGAGACATGGTATAGTGTTTCTGCAATATGATATGGGTTCAGACATACATCGCCACTAATTGTTTCAGTAAATTTTGTTCCGACCTTAAAGCTGCTTTTTTCAGTCAGGGCTCGTGTAGGATTGTTACTTGGACCCTGAGTACTACATGACGCAGCATGTAAAATGTTCGTAAAAATTTCGCTCTCTTCTCTAGCTGGTGTGCTGTGCATAACAGCTCGCTTTCTGTTGGATCCAGACAGTTTTCGGCTACACGGATTTGCCGCAAAACAGCGTACGTTAAGCTCAAGTTGCCATCGCTTGGAAGTAAGAAACACCATCACACCAGTATGCTATGCGCTGGTTGAACGTGAATCTTGACCGCTTGAGTACGTCAGTTGCAGAAGGGAGGGTAGCGATCGCCAACTCCTCTCTCTGGCAGAAGCCACTGGACTACGTGCTTTCCTCGTCTTCACACGCTCATTCCGATGATTCCAGTTGTACTCTAGCTACATATCTTCTCATCCACCTGTACCTCCTCTCGTCAACGATCTTTAATTTTTAATTAACACGTACGGTAACGAACTCAGGAAGAACTACCAAGAAGTTGGAGGAGAGAAAAACGCTGGGATTTGAGCAAAAAAAAGCACTGGGGGATGACTGATTTCTTTTTGAAGAGGATTTGCACTGACACAGATCCAAACCATAACCCTTTTTTTCAGGTTATTTTTGTACATCTCCATCATCTTCTTTCTCTCTCTACACGTACTCCAAACTCTTCCTATGTACCACATCCTCTCTCGCTGGGGCGATCGATCTCTCGATCTTCACCTGGGAGCAGTCTCGGACGAGCTGAGCTCCTTGGTAGCACGCTGACGACACCGGCCGAGAGCTGAACCCGATCGAGCTCGAGATTTGAGTCCCGATCTTTCAGGAGCTAGGATCAGCAGAAAGGTTCTTGACGCCGTTCATTCCTCAGGCAGGCTGATCAACGAGTCGCTCAGAAGGCGCAGCAGTAGTAGATGAACCGCCTACACGCGTTCTTCCTCTTCCTGGCGCTGGCGGCCGCCGCGACGGCCGCGGCCGCGGCGGCCTCCTTCTCGGCCAGCGGCACCGGCCCGTCCGTCGTCCTCAGCATCTCCCACATGACGTGCACGTCGTGGTACTCGCACGTCCGCACCTCCTTCCTCAGCTTCCTCAGGCCTGCATTCACCAACCGATCCGCCGATGAGAAACGAGGTCGATAGAGTAGAGGTAGCAGAAAGCAGCTGGCGACGACGGCACACGTCGGCGACAACTGACCGAGAACTAGATCAGATGTAGCGGGGAGCGCTAGAAGCTTACCAGTCTTTCGCCGGAGGCCGAGGCGCGTGGCGAGGCCGAGCCAGACCCTCTTCACCGGCACGGCGGCTTGGTCCATACACATCTTCCTCGATCTCCTGATTTCTTCCCGTCCGCTGAATTGAACGATCTCCTCTCGTCACTCCCTTCGGAGCCGAACCTTCTTGGCTTCCCCTCTTCTCGAAGCTCTCACTCTATCTCCGGCGGCCAATACCCAGCCACTCGCTGCCTCCGCCGCAACAGATCGATCGGATCGGGATGCCCCAAAGCGGAAGAGAAGAAACCCCTACTACTCCCGTTAGCTGCCGCCTGCCAATCGAGCTTAAGCCGTGGCCAGCTCGATCGTGGGCGGGACCTTTTATAGCCGAGGCGGTAGCGGCGCGGGGGGAGATCGAGGGAGTGGAGGGGAGGGGACAAGGGAGATGCGCGTGCAATCCGGGCCCGACCCCGTCGGCGCGGCGCTGTCGTCCGATTTGGACGCGCGAGCAGCACGGGTTGGTCGCTGTCCGCGGCCGCGCACCAGGTGTCGCTTTCCCCGGCGCGGGCGGCTTCCGCGCGGGTTCCCCTGCGATCCTGGCACCCGATGGGCTGCCGCGTGAGCGATCCGACGGCCCGGGTGATGTGAGCTGGGCACCTGCTCCGCGGAAAATCGGAAAGGCTTGGTTTTGGTTCCCAATTTTGCCTTTTCATCCGCCCGGGCGCCGGAGGTGGAGTGAGGCCGTGAAACAGGCGGCGTGTGACCGATCACGTTCTGATGTTTACAGCGCATGCTTTCTGGTGGTGGTGGAGTGACGGAGATTGTAATCGAAGTCAACTGTCTGGTGAGGGAACCGATGTCATGCACGACAACAGAAGCGCCACTCATCAGTCATCGCGGATTGTTAAAGATAGGCAAGGCAAGCGTAGATCTTTTGATGATCCGGACCGAAACGAGGCAGGTGAAGTGAATTTTTATCTAGGACTAGGAGTACGTACTACTAGTTGAGGATTAATTTGCCATATGCCATTGCTCTTTTGAAATCTTACTTTTGTTATGAACAAGTGACACGTCAAGACGAGATGAGACGAGGATTAATAAAGATTTGTGGTGAAAATTACAAAATCGATCCGCATCCCATTAGTCTTAGGTATTATTCTCCCGGATATTTGTCATGGTTTGCACACTTCTTTTTTGGAAGGTCAATACAATTCCCTTCTAACTTGATTAACAGTTGAAGCCATGGGCCCACATCCTTTTTAATGCATTTACATGTTCACTCTAGGACTAGACGAATTCGTACCCTCAATAGGAGTAGCCACTTAAAGTTTAAGGACATGTTTAAGAGTTTATAGACCTAAGGCCATATCCAGAGTAAGACTCCGCTGTCTAAATAGCAACTCCACATCAACAATAGATAAATATGGAATATTCGAATGTTCTAACTTTGGAACACAATCCAAAATATTGATATTCCCCTGCATTAGCCTCACATGATCTTAGAAGTAGACCTAAGCAATTTGAGGGTCAGGCCAAGGGAAAAGCCTGATTTATTTCAGACCTAAAATTAATACCCAAGCCCTGCAAGTAACTTTATCGGGTTTAATTTGGACCGGTCTCATCTCGCCCCGTCATTTTTTAATGTAAAAAGTAAATGATTTAAGGCCACCAAATTCATTAGCATCATGACCCGCCCCAAATCACGATTCGACTGGGCTTAGCCCGCCGTAATTAGGATTGAGCTTGGGTCGGACCGGACCTTTTCCGTCTCAGGTCTATCTTGACTACCTCTTAATCAAGAGATGTCCTTTGTCTTTCTTCCGGTTGGACAAAAATATGAGATGACAGGTCTCGGAGATAGCTGCTATGTACCATTGGAGATGGCTTAATTGAGAATATGAAAAATTTTTAAGGTCCCTAAAGCATCAGTTTTAGTTTTACCTTTTTGTCCATAGAATGAACCTATAGCATAATATAACATAACCTTGCCCTTGATTAATAACATGTTCAATATGTGTAAAGTACTTTTTTTAATTAATGTAAAGTACTTTTTATCGAAAAATGGGTTTTCCCGGAACAAAAAAAATTTCATATCTCCGTGGAAATTATTGGAAGCCTCCAGCAAAAGGTTCCACGGTGTGGGTTTGCCTTTGTTTGTTGTAGTGGGTCAGCTTGCATCGGCGCCGACTCATGTTCCAACATCATGATGTCTCATCAGACTCCATCGCCGTTCGCCTTTTCGTACGGCCGCACCACCGCACGATTCATGAGCGAGCACGATCGACGCAATTCACGTACCCACAAGCGATGAACCCGACAAAAATGGAAGATGGATAGAGCACGATGCGCTCCCAATGAATGGTTGCATCGGCCGACTTGCTGAGATGGTGACACCCCATACAGCCTCCTTGCCTTTCATCAGCTGATTGATTCCTTGGTTATTGTCTCACTGGATCATGACTAGCCAGTGGTTTTGGGCGCCCAAGCTAACTCTGTAACTCATGCTCATGTAACGGCCAACACTTCCCTGACGATGTACCTAGTGGCATGTACGATCTACCAGCATGGGAAGTTCCCAGCATGGATCTTCACCTTCTTCCCACGAAGAAAAACGATTCACTACAGGACACTGGAAACACCACATCTCCGGACACTGCTGGGGAATGCGCCTTTAGTACCGGGTTCAAACCCCCCGTTAGTACCGGTTGTAACCGGTATTGTTATTTTGGTACTAATAGGACCTTTAATACCGGGTCAAATAACCGCTACTAAAGGATATTAAAAAATAAAAAAAGAAATCTGCCTACTGAAGCCTCGGCTGCACCCCGCTGCCGTCCGCCCGAGCGCGAAGCCCCGGCCGCACAGCACATGAGCCTCGCATCGGAGAGGGAGGGAGGGAGGCGGCGTACTTACGCTGCTCAGCCACCACTGCCGGTTGCCGCCGTCGCCGCTCCTCAGCTCGCCGATTGCCGCCGCCGCTGAATCTGAGGGAGAGGTGGCCGATACTCCAAGATCCACGTGCTCCTTGCTACGCTACGCTGTGTCGACGCTCCGCCGCCGCGCCCTCCCTCCGGAGCTCCGCCGCTCCTTGCTCTGCCATGCCCTGCCAATGCTCCGCCGCCTCACCGCGCCCTCCTTTCTTGCCTCTGCCGCTCCTTGTCCCGCTGCCGCTCCTCGCTCCTCGCCACATGTAAGAGGTGATGGGCGAGCGAAGGGGGGAGAGAGGGGCGGCGATGGGATCTCTATGGGGGGGAGGGAGGGGATTCAGCTAGGGGGAGAGAGGGAATTCGGCGGGGAGAAGAAGAGAGAGACGCGGGTGAGAGGATGAGGAGACAAGTGGATAAGCGTGGGGAGGGGGGTGAGCGTGGGGTGTGAGAGAGAAGGGGAAGCTAACGCGTGAGGGGAGGTTGCGATTTAGTACCGGGTGAAGTCTCCACCTGGTACTAAAGACCCTTAGGCACATTAGTACCAGTTGGAGACTTCAACCGGTACTGATTTATGACCTTTAGTACCGGGTGAAGCCTCCACCCGGTACTAAAGAGGGTCACGAGAGGCTCCTCAGGACTAGTCGTTAGGTCCGGTACTAATGATCACATTACTATTGGATCAAAATACAACCGGTATTAAGCCTCGGAACGAATAATAAATTTTTCATTAGTGGGATATACCTCATCAGGTGCTCGCTACAATGTCTCTGTTGCCCCCCACGCTCCCACAGTACCTTGCCGCGGAGGCGTACTCATCATCATCACCCTTTTTCCGTGAGTGCGTCGTCGCTTTCGCGGCGGATCACTTGGCCAGTGGCGCCGGGTGCGTCGTGCTCAGGCGTCGCGATCCCCGCACGATGTGAATACATGGCGCTGTAGCCGTGTGCGCGCGAGCGCGTGTGACTAGACGGCCGGCTGGCGTCGTGCATGCACCGCGGCACCGGCTGTCACTCACATCGCCGGCTCTGCACACAGTTGCTGCTGATGGGGTCTGTTGCGTTTCCCTGGAGGCCTCAGGGTAAAGCCGCTGCTGGCAAGTTGCAATGCCCGGCGCCGAGGTGATGAGCCCGCCTTGGACGCGCCCTGTCCGCGTCGGCGGCGTCGCGCGCGTGCTTCTAATCTTTCTGCGTATGTGAACACTCACACCCCACTAGTCAATGTGGACTTCCACCCGCAACAGTGTCCTACTGTCATAGTGATCTGGACGCAGTCTTTGACGCTGATTTGTCAGGTTCACACTACCTTCAGATGGATGCCAACAATAACAAGATGACAAGAAGTGCTATGTCTCTCTGTCCTGACTCCTGAGCTTTTTCTCCCCATTTCAGCGACGGAATCAATGCAACTATGCAAGTGCTCCGAGTCACGAAAGAAAGCCATCCTTTCCTACCCAAATGGCCACAAATCGCCCTCGAGCTGATCTGAAGGAAGATTCCCATGTATCTCAACACACGTACGTATGCCGTATGCGTGGCCTTTTGGCATCCTGCCTCGACATTCAGATGTCACCACTGACTCCGGGTGAATGCCAATGGCAATGGATGCTACCAGTGGTGCTGCCCCACTTCAACCTTTTACTAATCACCGGAAATTGGAGTGCCTAGCTATCCACTAACTAAACCATTTCTGGTGTCATCAAAGGCATAATAGGGCTGCTGCTAGCCTGCTACTGGTAGGCAGCCTGCTTAGGGCGTCTTCAACAATCTAGCTTAGATTAGAGCTAGTAGAAATAAATTTTTATTCATTGAACAGTACAAAAGGTAAGCGACTAAGGCTTACTTATTTTCCAATGCACAATACTCTCACTGCACAATATTCAAGACTGCATGTTGCATTCTCTCTCTCCTCTAAATTCATGAGCTTGGAGCTGGTGGTAGCTCATACCATTGGAGATGCTCTTAAAGGCACCTGGACTAGGGGGTGTTTGGATCTTTAGTCCAGACTAAAATTCATATCACATCGAATATTCGGAAGCTAATTAGGAGGACTAAATATGAGCTAATTATAAAACTAATTACACAGGTGGAGGCTAATTCACGAGACGAATCTATTAAGCCTAATTAATCCATCATTAGCATATGTTTACTGTAGCATCACATTGTCAAATCATGGACTAATTAGGCTTAATAGATTCATCTCGCAAATTAGTCTCCATCTGTACAATTGGTTTTGTAATTAGTTTATATTTAAGGGACTGTTTGGATCTTTAGTCCGGACTAAAATTCATGTCACATCGAACGTTTGGAGGCTAATTAGGAGGACTAAACATGAGCTAATTATAAAACTAATTACACAGATGGAGGCTAATTCGCGAGATGAATCTATTAAGCCTAATTAATCCATCATTAGCACATGTTTACTGTAGCATCACATTGTCAAATCATGGACTAATTAGGCGTAATAGATTCGTCTCGCAAATTAGCCTCCATCTGTGCAATTGATTTTGTAATTAGTCCATATTTAATACTCCTAATTAGTATCTAAACATCCGATGTGACAGGAAACAAACACCCCCTAATACTCCTAATTAGTATCTAAATATTCGATGTGATAGATATTTTAGGAGGGACTAAAGAAATAAACAACCTAAGGTGCAGATTGATGCTGCTGACGGTCGGCTTTGCGTGACCAATAAATCATATCAATTCTGCAGATTGCTGGGGCGCCCGCTGAAGTGAAGGAATGTTCTTTCTGGGTTCCTTTTGCCGCCCTTTTGATCTTCTTTTCGTTGCCTTTTGTTTGTGACGACGGCCTCTGGCTAGCAGCTAGCCTTATCCAGCTTTAGAATTCCTATTGTATGGTATTGATCATGGATGTCATGTTGATGGATGTCAGTGTAGGATAGTAATTTTCTTGTGTGGCTGATGACAAAAAGGATCCCACCACGGCTTGGCATATATCCTCGTGATTCTTCACCTGGCCTTATAGAGATGCTTTTGCTGAAACTGAAAGATCAGTGGATAGATGACGTTGATGCCTTTTATCTATCGGGCTAATTGCGATTGATGCCATAGTTTCACCGCCATTCGTGTTTACTCCAGAAAAATGCATTTCTTTCCGCGTTTTTGTTCACATCTCTGATTTCTTGGAGTTGAATATGGCTTGTGCCGTTGTGCTGGAGAACTCAACAGGAAAGCCATTTCCACACGACTGTGCAGGCGTGGTGGATCCATCACAAGAATAGCTGTTCTGCTTTAGTTATTGACTGTCTGAATCAAGCATACACGCATTCTTTCACCGTCGTTCTGCTTCGCACCAAGGAGTGCTATTGCTTGAATGGTTGAACGCAACAAGGATGTCTCAGGAGAAAAAAAAAGGAGGGGCAATATAACTACAGAAAGGCTCACTCATTCATGAGCCAACCCTAACATCCACACGCAAGAAGATACCGTTCAACAAATCTTACTCTGAAACTGAACAAAAAGAAGAAGAAAGCGAATGCATTTGCCCTACCAAGTGCCACTACCTATCGGTGAATCAAACAACCTTCTTAGCATTTAACCATTTAAGTTTAACCTTGTGATGAAATTTTACTCTAGATTCTATATGGACACTTGAGAGATAACCAACCCTTGTATGTTCATCTTCACTCCACCATCCGTTGCATTACAGCTAACGGTTGAGAGTTTCAGAGACGGATCACCTGCAGATCAGTTTTTCTTCTTTGAGATAACCTGCAGATCAGTTGAGGAAGGCGCAGTCTCGGCGGATGTTCCCCAGCGACGGGTCGGTCTTGACGTCGACGCGGCCGAGCTTGGTCATGGCGTCGACGAAGGCCTGCTCGAAGTCGGTGGCGTTCTGCGCCCACGCCACCACGGTGGGCTGCGAGCGGGCGTCGGAGTAGAGCACCTGGTCGGAGGTGAAGAGCCCCCGGCCGTTCACCAGGTTGACGAAGTACTGGTTGTCGAAGGCTTGCGGCGTGACGGGGTCCAGCTGCAGCGCGATGTTGGGGTCCACCCCCGCCGGGCACGCCGCCTGCAGGTCCGCCGCGTACGTGGCGTTCATCGTCGGGTCCACCGACTCCGGCTGGATCCGGCCCGCGAACGTGTTGCAGTGCGCGAACCCCAGCGTGTGCGCCCCTGCAAACACAACACAAATTCTTCTTCCTTCAACAAAAAAAAATATAAAAAACAATTCTCGCTGTTTTCTCGGAGTTTTTTATTCTTTGATTGAATGGTGTTGCGGTACACGTAGGAGCTGACGCTCCGTCCAATTAAAAATGCGTCCTGGACGATGCTCCTGCTGCTACGTGACACTGATCCCACGAGTTTTTCTCTTCTTCTAAGTTTTCGAGTTTCGACAGCTCATTTGGCAGGCCCGTCGTGCCTCAATGCGTGGGCCGAAATTATGGAGGTGGACGCTCCCTGAGTCGCAAACGGCCTGGGTTGGATCATGGCCGAGCTGCGTGTGGAGGAGGAGGATGATATACATGGAGTACAATAATGCGATGCTGACCTTTCTTTCACGTGCAAGCAAGGGGCGGGCGGCTATCAATCCAGTCCGGCAACCGGCATGACAGCCAGTCGCCACAGTTGACCCCTTTCAGATCCGTCGACCAGCTACAGTGCAAGACTGCAAGTGTGCAACACACTCCTAGCACTATTCGCCTATTCGTTAGTAACTGTGATAAACTGGTCACCTCTGTCGTTCTAACCTAGGGATAATATGGTAATGCAATTTTCTATTGTGCTACGGATCTCTCGAGCCCACACAATTCATTGCAGCATTGGGGGTGACTATTTGCTTGACTCGAAAGACATGGAACAGAGCACATGGAAATCTGTCTCTGCACTTCACTAATCACTACGACCGGTAAGTACAGCAGCTGGAGTAACTATTTTCTTTATGAAAGAACAGGCACCGGAGCAAGGAATTTAGTTGGGGTAGTAGTGGCAGTAATTATTTGCTTACCAGATAGAGCGATCATGTCGGCCTGCGACAGGTTTTTGGCGGCGAACAGCGTCGTCAGCTGGTCCAGGTCGAACGACGGCGGCGGCAGCTTCCCGTCGACGTTGGTCGACAGCGACACCAGCCCGTCCAGCCTCCCGAGCTCCACCGCGTACGACGGCCCGCCAGCCTGCACGGATCGAGGTCGTTACGCACGCGGACCAGAGCCCCGTACACTTTACGCAGGGAATCCTGGAAAGTTGGGGGGCTTTGCAGGTGTAGATTTGGGGGACGGAAAGGTTCGATTTCCGTGGCGGCGGCGGCGGCATTGATGTGCGCCGCGTGCTGCGGCGACGTACCAGGGCGATGACGTCCCGGGTGGCCAGGGCGAGGATGTCGGCGCAGGAGACCTGGTTCGTGCACGCCGGCACGGCGTCGACGGCGGCCTTGGCCTTGATGACCGTGTCGAAGCCGTCGCCGGCGAGGGAGAGGTTGCTGGGGTGGTCCTTCTCCGCCGTGTTGTTCCCCGTCGACACCATGATCACGGACGCGTCGCATCCCTGGGGATCACAGTCAGGGTCACATGCCGAGCAATTAAGCGCACATGCGGATGCGGCGCCGTCCCGCTTCCCTCAGTCTCTGTCTTTGGAACCAAAATCTTGGCAAAGAAAAGGGAAATCTCTTTGTTGTTGGTGCAAGCGAGGGAGGGAGGGAGGGAAGAACGGACCTCGACGAAGCAGTCGTGGAAGAAGAGGCGAATGGTGGCGCCGACGGCGACGGGCTGGTCCTGGACCTTCTGGGACACGGCGTCGCGCACGATGCTCTCCAGGTCGGGGCACACCGCGGCGTAGTAGTCCTGCCGCAGCTGCGCCGCCACGCCGGCGGCCGCCGCGAGCGCCGCCAAGAACGCCGCCAGGATCCTGATCTCTGCGCCCATCCCGTGCTAGCCGCCGCGCGCTCTCCCCTTCTCTCACTCTCCTCTCCCCGCGCTCCCCACCGGCTTCGCACGCAACGCTCTCTCGCCCCCTGCCGATGGCCGAGTGTCTCGCACTCTCACGCAGTGGCTTAATGGCCTATGACACCACACCAGCGGGCAGCGGCGCGCGCGGCTGGGGCACTGCGAGCGATGATGACGCTGTCGAGCGCTGCGTGCGCTGTGGTGGCTGCTGGTGGCGACCGACCGGTGAGGTTATGATCGGTCGATGCAGTAGAAGCCAAGTCTCCTCGGAGTGGGGGGAGTCAGTGAGCCGAGCGAGAGAGTTAATACGCGCGGAGGCGGGCTGGCGGCGGCGCGCCGTACGTACAGGATCGACGGCTGGCGCGGGCGCCGTGATCCGTGTGCGGCGGTGGATGGCGAGGAGCGGCCGGGCGAGGGATCTAGAAGAAGCGGCGCCCACGGGAACACATGCGCCTGTCTACAACCTATCCGCCCGGCGCGGGGTGGGGCGGGTTGTGGCCCGTGCCCTGGGCGGATGCGGTGTGGTTAGCTGGCCGCCCGCGCTGCAAACATGTGTGCGAACGCAACCTCCACATGGCGCGGTTGGTGCGCGCCTGGAGCTACATGCCGCGTCTGCGTGCTCACGACAGGGTTCGCGTTTTTGCAGCCGTGACGCCAGAGGCACAAGTAACAATGCCGTTACTGGATTCAGAGAAAAGAAAATGCCGTTGTTGTACTCGGTAGCAGAAAGTAGCTAGTAGCAACTAGCAACTCATGATTCTTCAGAGATTCGCAGTGATCACATGAGAGGAGGAAGCAACCAGCAGGATTGTAAAAAAATAGTTCACTTTGCTGGGTAATGTGTTTTTCTAGCTACTAATAAAGCTGGAATGTGTTTCAAGGTTGTAATGGGATGGAGTGGTACTATAAGACCAGAATACCGTGTTGCGCGCACTTGCCGTAATGTGCACTCCGGCTACGGAAACTGGAAACATGACTTGATCTTCTAACTCGAGGGAACTGAAAACAAGGTCCCTAGGATAAATGTACCGCTCCACTACTACACCACGGTAACATATTAGACGCAAAGATCGCACATGTATCACGCGACCTATGGCACTGCACTGAGCGGTTCCGTGCACGTTCGTCAGCCGATGCCGCGATGACTCTTATGGAGATTGCAGATGCAGATAAGAGCTTCCGCCCCTCTGGAAAGGCGAGTGCGGCCAAGGTCCTTCGGCCTGCATCCCGGGGCAGGTTTTCTCTGATTGGAGACGTCCGGAACCGGCCATTACTAGCTAGATGGCCAGAGCCGAAAGGTGTGCATAATTGGTGCGTGACCCATTGCAGCGCCTCCCCTCCCATCCAAAAAGTGGCGTCTGCCTGGAAAGAGTTGCGTTGCTTCTTCAACCTTCCGGCGGCAGCCCGTAGCCGCCATCGTGCTACTCCTTGTTCTTGGCACCACCTTGGATCGTAGCATCAAATCAGCTCCCCCTCTTTTCCAGAACAAACGTGGCAGGTGCGTCAAGTAACTAGACTACAGCACTAGCAGTAGTTATGTGCTCGGGCACACGTAATGCCTCCTTTTCGATCCGTTGTGATAGCAGCAGCACCGCGCACTACTGGGGGCTCGTTCCAGGGCAACGGTCGGAGAGGAAAATGACGTGTGTTGTTGTGAACGTTGGTGGTGATGTTGACATCCACCGAACTGATCCGCCCCCCCCCCCCCCCAGGGACCATTTTCCGAATTTAGGATCTTTCGACCCGATCGGCAGTACTAACTTCCATACCAAGTCCCCGGGGGAGAACTGTTTGACTTTGACCTTCTTATCCTACCACCTGGCTACTCTCTTCTTATTTTCTCTAATGCTTATCAGGGCCCTCAATCGATGGCTAGCCAAATCGTCAAGTTCTCTTTTCGTAAGTGATGAGTAATCATCGGCCGATAACTGGTCCTGGAGCGAAATACGCCTCGATCCTGCCCTTGACTCCCATGGTAGTGCTGCATCTTGACCCTACACCCACTGATAGGGAGACAACGTGGTAGCCCCATGACAAGCCATGCCTGTATGCTCACAGGGCCTCACTCAAACATAGATGCCGCTTCTTCGGATGTTCTTCATTTTTCCTTTGATCAACTTGAATACTCCTTTTGTTGAGGATTCTGCTTGACCATTGGCTTGGGCCTAATACGGACAGAATTAACAAGTTGATGCCCA